>NC_141774.1:10336584-10497377 GCF_051362555.1 Lingula anatina | reverse complement strand
AAACCATAATCTTATTAAAACCCATATTGATATTAAGAAAGGTTATCTTAAGTGACATGAAAAATGTAAGTGCATTTCTCAACCTATACTGGGATATGTGCTGAAATTTTCTCTCAGAGATGTGTGATCAAAATGTCTGTTGTCAACAATTGGAATTAAAAAAGACATACAGTATGGAAAGTTGAGGTCTTTGTGGTTAACAAAGTGGTTTTTACTTCTCTCGTATTTCACGCGTGTTGGGCCTGTTGCTTCTAAATCTGTGCAGTCTAAAGAACTGTTGTAATAGAATTTTCAGAAGCATATTTTAAAAGACCCTTTCAGTGACAGAAGAAAGAAGTTATAATATAATAATCTTTATTGGAAAATCGCAACCCGAAGGTTGAAGTTATACAATTATGTAATTTATTTATTATTTATTTAAATGAAATTTTTATTCAAGTCTGAGAAGCCTGGTCATTTTTACACTGATGCATTCTGTAGATGGTCTCGCCTCCCTGGGGAGGATACAGCTCAGCTGCCATATTGGGCGCTCAGAGCTTATATAGTTAATCTCTTTTATCTCAATTAAAACAAGGGGCACATAAGCTTATTATGCACTTTATTCTTGTAATATGTGATTTTAAATGGTTTTGTTTGCAGTGAGGTGATGTGACTTTCATTCAAAAAGGTAAAAATTAATAGGATGACAATTCTTCATTTTGGAGGGGAAAGTTATAAAATAGATTATCCTAGGAAAAATGCCAATGTTCACATACTTTCCAATGGTTAATGAATCCATTCTGACATTCAAAGTTAATTGATCTTAAGAGAATATTAAAGAGGGTATCATTCTTTGATGGTTTATGTGGTCTGATATGGCAGGCACAGATTTCATAATAATTGCCATTTGCCATTTTGGTGGTAAAATGGAATTTATTACATTTCTGTGCATTTTTCAATTTATTTATTGTGGAAATTTGAAACTCATATGAAGAGTTGCTATACCTTTAAACATTTAGAACTTGAAAATTGGGTAATAGACTGAAATATTCTCCATGATTTGGGATAGCCTTGTATGCCTTGGTGATGAAGTGAAAATTGCTGAAGTTAAGTTAAGTGTATAAGGGTCTAATTACACACATATACATCAAGGTCTCTGGATTCAGCAACTTGCATGATATTAAGAAACTTTTGCATCTGAAAGACTCACTTGGGATACTGGGATAGATGGTGATGGGAAATTAAAGGGGCCGCTTAGAATAGAAGATCCCAGTATCAACTTGTCCAAGCTTCAAATATGGCGGATCTTACATAATAGGAAGACCACTTAATCCTGTAATGGTCTCTCCACCTCACACTCGCCTCCCCATGTGTCTGGTTGAATAGAGCCAAGATTTACATGTAATTACTATGCCCCTGCAAGGACGACGTGTGGGGAGGCATGTGAGAGGCGGAGAGACTATTACAGGATTAAGCAGCCTCCCTTTTTGGTAGGGTCCGCCATGTTTGAGCCTTGAACTAGATGATGCTTAGATCTTCTATTCTGAATGGCCCCATATATGGTGCTTAAAGAAAAGGTTTTGGATTACTAGTATATTAGTTAAAACAGCAGACTTTACTAGAAGGTGCAGTTGGACAGGTCCATATATTGTAATATGTAATCTAGAACATCTTTTTAGTACTTGATACAACTACTCGTCCACTGTATGTGACATGCCAGAGCGTTATTATATTGAGGTGCATTTGAGATATAATTCAGGGGCGGATTGAGGCCGACAATGTAAACTTGAAAATCTGACCGTCTTCCGGAAGACCCAGAAGACGGTCAGATTTTCAAGTTTACATTGTCGGGTATCCAATTTTTTCTGTCGGAAGACGGTCAAAAATGAAGGACAGATAAACAAAGATAATTAGGAAGACTGTCAGAAAAAATCTCTGGATCCGTCCCTGTAATTTGCTCTGGTATGTCACATACAGTGGATGATGAGTAGTTGTAACTAACTTATACCACAGCTGGCACTTCGGACTATAGCAAGAACGTAGCAAAGGGTATGAATACAAGTGCAGTAATCCTATTGTTTGGACCGCCAGCTGTGGGATAATTGAGTTTAAATCTATCTTGGTGCAGCCAACAATTTTTAACAGTGAATTTTCATTTATTTATACATGGCATGTTGGTCATACACTGTAGATTTTCTTTTATTTAATGGTATCTGAGGTAGCAAAAATGGTCTTAAAATTTGTCTGTAATTTTTCTCTCCTTCACAAAATTAGTTATTGTTACATGGTACAGTATTTAAAGCATTTCTATCTACATTATTTTAAAGATTTCCATTTTATATTTTAGCCCTTAAATATTCAAAACCAAGGTGTTTGCAAGCTGAAGAAATTCCTATGATTTTAAAGTTGCAAAGAGAAATCGAGACAGGGTTGAACTTCCATCAGTTTTCTCCATTGGATTTTCTACATGAAGTAGATATTTATTATGTTACTTTATTTATTTATCATTTTATTATCCATTGTTTATGTCTATGCAATGTAACTTATTGTTGATGATAAGTGTACCATGGTGCAAGGAAGGTTGTTTTAAATAGTGTATCCTGGGAAAAAAAATCACCTTTTATTGCAGAATTTTTCAAACTGACATTAAATTTTGTAATATCCAATTTTAATTGCTATGACATGATAGATATAAACTTCAATTAGCTTAATTTACAATAGATGCAAAATAATAATAATAAAAAAAAGGTGGCACTATATTGTATTTCAGTGATACATTTTACATTAATTATTTTTCTAAAAAACATTTTAGGATGAAATAAAATACTTGAAGGAAAGCAAAGATCAGACACTAGCTGCCTGTTGTTCGGGGGAGCCACTAACTGCACTGCTCTGGAACAGAACTGCGATTGCCCTAGGGACAAGATTGTGTGATGCTCTTGATTATCAGGAGTTACTTATTTCACTAAAACTACACCATGCTCTGTTTTGTTTGTGCCATATTGATAGCATCAAAGAAGAAAGCCAGCTGCTTCAGGTAGTACAATTATAGACACAAAGGTGCATTCATTAAAAAAAAAACGTGGACATTTATTTTATGCATATAGAGAGAGCTTTCGTATAACTGTCTTTGCTCACCTGAATACATGGTGTGTTTATAGGGCCATTTTTCATCCTGCTTGTGAACACAATTTGCTGATGATAGATATTCAGTTTTTGTGATAATTTTTAATTAATGTTTCACAGTTATTTTAATAGGAGAAGGAGCTTTTCTTGGAGGAGGCCTGTAAACATTGTAAAGAAGGTAAGGAATTGATTTTAATAAGTTACAAAATAATTGCCATTTTGTAAATTTAGCAGTACCGTAAATATCAATAATTCAGATTATCCTGGCAGGCTCTGCCAATTATGTACTAGTATTACTGGTATGTCTGACATATATTTATTTTCAGTCATTCAGATCATCACTAGATGGAAAACACCAAGTATAAATATGCAGGTCTATCTGTTTGATGCACATCATAAATTGGCTCAAATTATGCTCAGACTAAAGAAGTTTGACCAGGCATTAAAAGAAGTGAACGCTGCAATAGAAATGAACCAGTGTCAGGTAGGTTTTATGTTCACTATGAAAGAATGAGATGTAAACAGTGAGTAGAAACAGCAAGTTAATATGATACACTTTACAATAATAGCTAGCATCTAGAATTATTTATTATAATAAGAAACTGATTTGAAAGGTAAGGCTCATTTTCATTTCATGATGACAAAAATAGTTGTGACATGCGTTAATATAAACCTTCACAACACCTTTCAGCATTTTCAAATATTTCTATTTTGATAACTTGAATTGAAACCTTTGACTTACCTTTAGCTTAGGTGGTTGTACATGTTTTGCATTATAATGATAACAGTATTTATCAAGACAAATATAAGGGTGTATTCCCAGAGCTTTTAGATCGATCTATCCTCATGGGGAGTCTCACTAGAGGCTTAAATGTCCGTCCCCCCTACTACAAGCTGTAAGGGGGTAATCAACTATCGTGCCCGCTCGACTGACAGCTATTAAGTGTGAACCCCCAGGGAGTTAGGTCGATCTAAAGTAGATCAATCTAATCTCTGGGAATGGGGTCTAAGTGCAGGTCTTTGCCACATTTTCCATGTATTAAATTTAATGTGTTCTTCTGAAATTTACTTTCTACTTTTATAACAGGAGACCTTAGCCTTAGATGCCATTTTTAACCTAAAATTAGAAATTGAGAAGAAAATGAAAAACATGGAGGCGGGGGAGAAACCAAAGAAGCTGCAGGTATTATGTTGACAAGATTAAGAGAAAATTTTGTTTAATTTTAACACTTCATAAAATCAAATCAATAGAAAATTTACCTAACAGATTTTGAATTCATCAGTATTAATATTGTTATTGTATTTTCATTTCATTATTTCTTTTTTAATTATTAAATTAATTTTTGTTTATTTGTTCATTTTTAAATTAATTAATTAAATTTTTTTCCTGTATCATGCATTTGACCTACTTTCTGTAAATCTGAGCAAAAACTGTACATTTGCGTGCTAGTTGAATACATTGATTGCAAATTGATTGATTTCAAAATAACACTGGTTCAGCATTCAGCGAGCCTGCCTTATGTTTTTTTTATGTTCTCCATAACCGTTTTGTAATTATTATTGTTATTGTTGTTGTAACAGTTGTTATTTTCATCATTTTTGTATCTCAGATATTAATCTTTCAAACAGGTTAATTTAAGACAAACTCTTCCTGCAGATGAGAAAGCAGAAAAAGCTTTAGGTTAGTTCCTGGCATTAGAGCATTTTTCAGGAATGTTATAATTTAGAATCAGTCTGATGCAGATCAGTGCATGATATGGGTTACACATATTAGAAATGTTACAACTTACAGAAAGTTTCAAGTTTAAATTTAAATATTTTTGTTTTTATTTGTATGCTATAAAACTGACATATTTGCTATTTTTAAATACATTAAATATTCTGCAATAAAAGTAATTCTTGTTGAATTTATTTATTTAGTTTAAATTATTTATTTGTTTTATTCATTCACCAACTCATTAATTTATCAATATATTTGTCTTTTGTAGCATCAAGAGAAACAGAATGTCTACAGCAGTCGATAAAGGCTGAGGATAAGATCAGAGAGACCCCCAGCAAAGCAGGATATTTTAAGTGTGATGTGTGTAACGTCATTTGTAATGGGCAGCAACAGTACCACCAACATTGCAGTGGCTCTAAACACCAGCAAAAGCTACTGCAGAGACAGAAAGAGTTGGACACTGGATCTGTTAAACAGGAACCTCAAACATTTGATCAAAATAAAACAAATCAGACTAATGTAGGGTGAGTGTTCAGATGGAAATTTATTTATGATTTATTCTGTATTTATTTATTTATTTATTGTTGCTTTTGTTGTATCTTTAAGTTGTGCTTTTTAGGATTTGTTTGTTTAGGACATGTAAATAAAAGATTAAAATAGAATTTTGGAAGAAAATATCCAAGGTTGCATAACAAAATGTTTACCACATTGTTGATAACTTTTCTCTTGTACAACATAAAACTTTTCTCACCCATTCCAAAATTTTTCAGTAATTATTTTGACTACAGTGTCTAGCTCCAAGTTTTAGATTTGAATTCAGTAATTGCCACCTTTCCCTTCACTTGTATTTCAATATTTTTTCACAATGAAAATGGCATAGTTTCAGTTGAAAGTAACTCTTTGCTATAAGTTCCATTTATCTTGACTGATCATTTGATATTTTTTCTTCCTTTTTAAAGTACAAAGGCTTAAATGAATACAATCCAAAGCTTGTAGAAAAACAAACCAACAAAAAGCTTTGGAATTCAGGAAAAAAACAATCCAGCTTTTAGAATGCGAAAAAGGTTCATCATGTTTTGATTTTTATTTTCATTGCAGGACAGAAATAGTAGGAAGACTAAGAGTAGATAAACCAAATGATGCAGAAGGACAAAACCCCATAAAAACGATGGTGGTGAGAAAAATATTGTTTTTTTTTTAGATTTAAATAATTTCAAATCAGATGCAATTGGCCCTTCTTAATTGGGCACAGGGGATATGGCATCTTAGGCTCCGTTCATATAAAAAATCTATTTTCTAAAAATCTAAAAATCTGTATATGTGGTATCTTGTGATCATGGTCTGTGCCCTGAATACCCCACAGCGTAATTATGGGCAGCAAGAGCCAGTTACTTCCAAAGTTGTAATTAATTCTCGGCACTGCAAGTAATTACATAGCGGGGTATTCAGGGCACAGACAATGATCACAAGATACCACAAATAGATTTTTAGAAAATAGATTTTTCATGTGAACGGTCCCTTAGTGTCCTTGCTTGTAGTGTAGTTAATCATCACTGTATGTTGTTTTGTAAAGCTATTTGAATTATAAATTAGTCATGTCTTGTAAGGTTATAATTTGATTTTTCCATAAGGGTCACTTGAAAAGAGAACATTCAACTTTACAAGGTCCAGAGCAAGGTAAGACTTCATACATTGTCATGTGGAAATGTTTTTTTTAATATCTTGCTGTGACTGCATGAACGTTCACACATGAAATAAGCTAGGGCATGCATGAATGCTTTGAGATTTGTTGATGATAAATGATTGTCTATATGCTGCTACTGTGTGTTGCTGGGTGCATTACTGAAAAAGTATCTTTCATATTCAGTATAATAAGACAAATTATAATTAATGTTTTTAAGTTTCTATGTTTTGTTATTGAAGAAAGTAAATAAAGCTTGATAATTCACAACCACAGAACTTTGTCTTTATCAGCATGTTCCCGATATTTTGATTATATATTAGCTGATTAATTTAGTAATTTATTATAGGAATGACCAGCCCTGCAGATGCATCATCTGTCTCAGGGAATTCTATTCAAAGCCTGGCAGCCCAAATAAGCACTGCTTTAGGCGCTCCCTACAGGGCAATGGTGGGTTGCAGTAAATGCACTGAAAAAGTTGAAAATGAAGAGAAATTCTCTCTGAGAGTTGGCACCACTTCACATTTGTGTACAAGGAACATGCTGCTTGTACAAAACCAGAACAAGCCCTTATCCCATTGGGTGGAAATTCGGTTACGAACAAGTCACAAGTCCTTTGCTGGTAACTATGTGATGTGTGGAGCAGTGATTGCAAATGGCAAATGTTGCCATGGAGACAGTTGCACCTTTGCCAGATCGGAGGAAGAAAGAAATTTGTGGAACCTAGAGAAAAAAGAACAGTTTAGCATCTTATCTTTTTTTGAAAGGCTCAAAGGTTTTTCTGCACCAGAGGAAAAGGGACCAGCTGTTGCAGCCTCAGCTTCTCAATTGTCAATTTCTTCAATTTTAATAAAGCATGGCGGACAATTCAAAGTTGTGTGCAGAGACTGCTTTCAACGAAAACCACCGGTCATAAGCAAGAAAAGACCTGGACGCTCTATTTGTGAAGATCCAAAGTGTCATGAGTGGGTAATGGGATCAAATGTACTTATTCATCAGAAAAAGGTAGGAGGGGAAATGGAAACATTGGTAATAAACCCCAAGCCAACAATACCTGGAGACTTTGCATTGTGTAAGAAGGGAAAATTGTGTGTAGATGAAACCTGTAAAACAAAGCTAGCCCATTCTGTGGTTGAACAAGATGTCTGGCAGTATGAAGACAAGATGGGAATAGATAGGAAGCAACTTCAGGCAGAAGTAACATCCAAAAGACAGGCTGGAATTCAAAGAAAGAGAATGGCTTCTTTGCCAGAAACAATCCCCGATTCCGTAGAGCAAACACTTAAAAGAACAGATTCTATGTCTTCCATCACTTCTTGCTTTTCTACTGATGAGCAATTGCGCAACATTAATTGCCCTTATGATCTCAGTTGGTGTTGCAGGAAATGTTTTGAAGAAGGACGGGTAGCTGGTCCAAACAGAACCGAATCAAAATGCAGTGCTTCAAGACATCCTTGGTCCTCAAATACCAAAATATGTGTGTATAATAGCCGTGGTAGAAAGGCATTTGAAATAAGAGACTGTCCATCTATACCAAATGACACATTTAAATTATGTCGCGGAATTGAGCAGAAAGGGAAGTGTTCTTATTGGGGTGGTCCATGTAGATTCCCCCACAGTTTGGAGGAGAAGGAGATTTGGGAGTGGCAAAAGAAAAATAATGGTATGTATTTGTAAAATTTCAAATTCCTATTAAAATGATAATTTAATAAGATACTGAAAATGAAAGTGGTAGATGGAAACTGTCTTCCAGAAGACAGCCTGAATGTCATTTTCAAGTTTACTAATTTTTTCTTTTGGAAGATGGACAAAAATGGAGGTGGGATCAACAAAGATAATTTGGAGGACTGTCAGAAAATATCTCATGATCTGCCCCTGAATGAACATTTTGAGAGTTCAATTCTCTCATCTCAAACAAGCTGGTTAAAGTGACAGTCTATATTGTGGTTATAATTATCAGAAGTCGATTGTAATACTCCAAAGTAGCAGTGATAATATGATATACAATATACAGTAAAAATTAGTTGGGTTATTAGCTAAATTTCAGCTTACTCTGAATAAAGCTTGTTAGGTTAAAATTCACTAAGGTTCAATTATTGTACCACCAGCGTTAGCGCTGGCGGTACACATGATTTCGGTCCCGTCCGGATCGTTCCGCCGGCTCCGCCGGACGGCTACCGTTACCGCTTCTCCTCCTAGATGGTAAGGGCCCCCGTACCCATCTCATGGATTTAGGTCACCTATAATCTCAACTCGTTCCACGTAAAATTTGGGCTTTGTCGGTATTGGGGTCTGGGTGTGGCACTCATTACAATGCACCCTTGTCTAAAAATGGCAAAATTAAATGCTAATTATCTACCCTACGGAAGGAGTTATGGGAAAAATTTCTATAGACGGCTTTCCAAAAGTCATATGTGTAGATTTCAAATATACCCTTGGATTTGACCTTTGACCTTTACTTCAAGGTCAAATGGGCCAAAATTTTCAAAAAAATGAAATTTTTTACGAAAAAAAAAATTTTTTGCCCTGTTATTCAGACACTACACAGACTTAACCAATAATATTATTGGAAAGTGTTACCCTTCAGGTCATCTTTCATCTCCATGAATTTGGGGTCAATCGGTGCATTTTCACGGGAGTAGCGGCCATAAGATACCGAAACTGAAAACTGTCTCTAATTCGGGAACCGTTAATGCTAGAGACCCATTCTTTTTTGCATTTTGTAGAGCATGTAAAGCCCAACACTGGAGGTGGTCTCGGTTTTTTTGTATTCCATACGGTTTTCGAGTTACGCTGTATCAAAAAGTACATATTGGTGGTAAAAGCAAAATGTGCAGTACGGTAATGGATAATAAATTTTGAACTCTGGAAAAATAAAACATAAGACTTGGAAAAGCAGACAACTTGTGTTCAAAAATGACATTATTTCATCAAATTTGAACTTCTGAAACTTCAGAGCACCTCCTATTTCTAGAATTTTGACCAAAATGACATTTTCTTTATTTTAATTAATTTTTTCTGTACGAAATTTAAGGCACATTATGGTAACTCCAAAATTATAACATTTAGTCCCTTATATCTCCAAAACTGGCAGAGATAGGTCCATAGTTACTATTGAAGTTGAATAGGAAGTCATATACTGGCTATCTTTCTGTGACCTTAAAATTGACCTTTGACCTACTTTTCACCATGAACTGAACTTTGCAAATTTTGCTTTCCTTTTATCTCCAAAACTGGCAGAGATAGGTCCGTAGTTACTATTGAACTTGAATAGGAAGTCATATACTGGCAATCTATATGTGACCTTAAAATTGACCTTTGACCTACTTTTCACCATGAATTGAACTTTGCAAATTTTGCTTTCCTTTTATCTCCAAAACTGGCAGAGATAGGTCCGTAGTTACTATTGAACTTGAATAGGAAGTCATATACTGGCAATCTTTATGTGACCTTAAAATTGACCTTTGACCTACTTTTCACCATGAACTGAACTTTGCAAATTTTGCTTCCCTTTTATCTCCAAAACTGGCAGAGATAGGTCCATAGTTACTATTGAACTTTAATAGGAAGTCATATACTGGTAATCTAAATGTGACCTTAAAATTGACCTTTGACCTACTTTACACCATGAACTAAATTTTGCAAATTTTGCTTTTCTTTTATCTCCAAAACTGGCTGAGATAGGTCCGTAGTTACTATTGAACTTGAATAGAAAGTCATATACTGGCAATCTAAATGTGACCTTGAAATTGACCTTTGACCTACTTTTCACCATGAATTGAACTTTGCAAATTTTGCTTTCCTTTTATCTCCAAAACTGGCAGAGATAGGTCCATAGTTACTATTGAACTTGAATAGGAAGTCATATACTGGCAATCTATATGTGACCTTAAAATTGACCTTTGACCTACTTTTCACCATGAATTGAACTTTGCAAATTTTGCTTTCCTTTTATCTCCAAAACTGGCAGAGATAGGTCCGTAGTTACTATTGAACTTGAATAGGAAGTCATATACTGGCAATCTATATGTGACCTTAAAATTGACCTTTGACCTACTTTTCACCATGAATTGAACTTTGCAAATTTTGCTTTCCTTTTATCTCCAAAACTGGCAGAGATAGGTCCGTAGTTACTATTGAACTTGAATAGGAAGTCATATACTGGCAATCTTTATGTGACCTTAAAATTGACCTTTGACCTACTTTTCACCATGAACTGAACTTTGCAAATTTTGCTTCCCTTTTATCTCCAAAACTGGCAGAGATAGGTCCATAGTTACTATTGAACTGTAATAGGAAGTCATATACTGGTAATCTAAATGTGACCTTAAAATTGACCTTTGACCTACTTTACACCATGAACTAAATTTTGCAAATTTTGCTTTTCTTTTATCTCCAAAACTGGCTGAGATAGGTCCGTAGTTACTATTGAACTTGAATAGAAAGTCATATACTGGCAATCTAAATGTGACCTTGAAATTGACCTTTGACCTACTTTTCACCATGAATTGAACTTTGCAAATTTTGCTTTCCTTTTATCTCCAAAACTGGCAGAGATAGGTCCATAGTTACTATTGAACTTGAATAGGAAGTCATATACTGGCAATCTATATGTGACCTTAAAATTGACCTTTGACCTACTTTTCACCATGAATTGAACTTTGCAAATTTTGCTTTCCTTTTATCTCCAAAACTGGCAGAGATAGGTCCGTAGTTACTATTGAACTTGAATAGGAAGTCATATACTGGCAATCTTTCTGTCACCTTAAAATTGACCTTTGACCTACTTTTCACCATGAACTGAATTTTGCAAATTTTTCTTCCCTTTTATCTCCAAAACTGGCAGAGATAGGTCCATAGTTACTATTGAACTTGAATAGGAAGTCATATATTGGCAATCTAAATGTGACCTTAAAATTGACCTTTGACCTACTTTTCACCATGAACTGAACTTTGCAAATTTTGCTTTTCTTTTGTCTCCATAACTGGCAGAGATAGGTCCATAGTTACTCTTGAACTTGAATAGGAAGTCATATACTGGCAATTTACTGTGACCTTGAAATTGACCCTTGACCTATCTTACATCTTACGAAGAACTTAAATTTGATTGTACCATATATATTTTTTGCAAAAGTTTAAAAATTCTTGTTGATTGCATTTTTACAGCTTGTCAAGCACAAAACTGGTGGCTGTGTCCCTTATTTTGTGTATGTGGGGGTCTATACGAATGCGCTTGCTCCAGCTGGTGGTACAATATTCGGAGGCGGTATCGCCTCTCTGATCCTCTAGTTTATGATTGTTAAAGAAGTTTGATTCCTAGATTACATAAAAAGTTGAAGCATTGTTGTCCCCCAAAATAGTTGTAGTTTGATAACAGCATTGCCTCCTTATGGGTGACATTGGTTAACATTGATTACCTCAAATTTGCTGAAATAATCCAGTTAAATAATGAAAATAATATGCATGTTTTAGTGGCCACACAGGAGGAATTGGTGATGGTGTCACAAAGGAATCGGACAACTAGAAAATCAAGCAAAGATTCTTCGACATCCCATGTACTTCAGCGGGGTACGAATACAATTGGAAAGCAGGTCTTTTGCGAGATTTGCTGTGTGACATGTAATAGCCACGCCCAGTATCAGAAACACTGTGCCTCTGACAAGCATAAGGCAAATTTAGATTCTACAGTGGACCTGGATGCATCTTACAAACATAGGAAACCACCATTAGGAGTGTATAATGGCAAATTTGAGCTGTGTGAAAAGTAAGAACAAAAGTGAAGTTGCAGTGATACAACAGAAATTAAAAATTTCACACTTATTTCAGTATCTTATAATTCCAAGACTCACTATGATAATTTACTGGCATGGCTTATAAACCATATGAACAATTCAGTTTACTTGTCCAAATGTTTAAATCTTAGTTTCCAAATGTAATTTTGCCTGATCAGTAATTTCTTTAATTTAACATAAGCATAAGAATTACTCATGAAATACTCGTACTCAAAGAATTTTCCGAATTTTTTTTCAACTTAGTATCCTCTGATCCTTTTTTCCCTGACATTTGTTACATGTATAAGTGTCACTATAACCTTGTAACAATCTGGGAAAAAAGGACCTTAACTCACACTTATCATAGTCTACCATTACTTCAAACACTGACTTCTGGTTTGTGCAAGATTGAAAACTGTGCAAAAATGTTAATCATGCAGCAAAGTTCATCTGCAGGTCATTAAGACAGCATTAAATAAACCACATGGCATTTATCTGTTAATGATTATCAAATAGCAGGCCCGTAGGCAGGGGGTTCGGGGGGGGGGGGGGGGTTCGAAAGAACTGCCCTTTATGGTGGGAAAAGGTCCACTCTGGGTAAAATTAGATCTAGGTTCATGAAGTTTTTATGAAAAAAGGTCCACTTTTTCAGAAAAAGAACCCCCCTTTTGAAATTGCTGGCTACGGACCTGAATAGTGTCATTTTTATTTAAAGAATTTCAACTAAAAGTACTTTAAAGTGAAAAATGTTAGAAACCTTATGCTGTGTGATTTACATAGCGCTTATCTTTACTGTTTTAGACAAGTATGAGATATGTTTGATGTGTATAATATGTGTTACACATGTACATATTTTAGCCCTGGTGCGTGTGATTTGGGCAACTACTGCCCACAGGCTCACAGTGAGGAGGAACTCCAGGAGTGGAAGATGAGGCATGATGAGAAGAAAAGACGAATGAAAATCAACAGAGATAAAAAACAACTTGACTATGTGAACAGATTAATGGAAGAATACAAAGACTTTGGAGGGGCAGTGGTATGTACTGTGTAATGTGTAGTTCAAAGGGTAGCATGCAGTTTAGTGCAGACACAGTATAATACGACTCTTAACTGAAAGGTGACCTCCCATCTTAGGTCTTTTTCACATAGACTAGGTTCCCATACACTTATTGTATTAGCAGGGTCGATCTAACACCAAGGGGATTCTTGCTAAATTATATTCAGTCTAAGCGGCTTAAATGTCTGTCATGCCTACTGAAGCTGCTAAGGAAGTAATTAACTTTTGTGCAGACTTAAACTGAATACGATTTAGTGAAAGTCCCCTCAGAGATAGTTTGAT
The DNA here is from genome assembly GCF_051362555.1 of Lingula anatina. Lineage (NCBI taxonomy): Eukaryota > Metazoa > Brachiopoda > Lingulata > Lingulida > Lingulidae > Lingula > Lingula anatina. The sequence continues at coordinate 10,483,761 of NC_141774.1, read as the reverse complement.
CCTGCTAGTACAATAGGATTATGGGAATGTTCCCATAGAGTGGTACAGTTCTGTGTATCACTGTAGGCTAACTAGCACAGACATTTAATATTTGTCTGTCACACCTACTGAAGCTGTTAGGGGGTCATTTATTATGGTTTAGCAGCTTTAGTAGGCATGCCAGACATCTAAGCTGCTTAAGCTGAAAGCAATTTAGCGTGAAACCCCTTGGACATGGACCAATCCTGTTAGATAGATCTAGGTATGGGAACTCAGTCACAGTGCTCAGTGTGAAAAGTGCCTACAGCCATCATATCATTTAACTCCTCTTCATTTTATGTTAAATTGTATCATGAATATCCTGGTTATTTTAAACAGTTTCAAATTAATTTATTATGTTAACACAAAAACTTCCCAGGAAAGGTAGATTCCACAATTTTGTAACAAAGGATATCATTTAAAGAGAACATTATATTTAATTAATTCAGCAAATTATTTGGGATAATGTGAATAATGAAGAAAATGACGTTAATTTGACAATTTGGCCAAAGTAATGATCACTGGTTTGATGAATATTTTACAGCTCAAGGATCACCTTGAAGATGTTGATGTGGAGGTGAATGGGGTTGCATGTCCAGCGGGAATAGTGAAAGAAGAATTTACTGATGGAAGATTGGATTATGAATGGCAGTTTGATGTCACAGCTAAGGTAATACAGAATGTGTTTCAGGGTTCAGAATTCAATGTTCAGGTAGTTTCTTCAAAATTAGGAAAACACCGTTTTTTTTCAATAATTAATTTATCACAGGTAAAGAAGAAGCATCATAAAATCTCTATATTTTGTCTTATATTTTGTTTTGTTTTACTCCAAAATTGTTTGCTTACATTTTCTATACTTGATTACATGAAATTAAACAGTATAAAATGAATTCTTTTTTTGGTGACTTTTTATTTATAGAAATTAATCTTTAAGTGCCTTCTTCTGGTGTGCTCTAAAAAGAGGTAACTGTATATATCTTATATCTTTCTAGGTGAATTTAAAGAAGATCTCCTTGCTTTTGCATACTGGCAGAGTGAATTTTTGCCTGAGAAGCAGCAACAAAGACTTTGCAGATGGAGAGGAATTCTGCACAGATGTGGCGAAAAACAAATATTCCATCCCAGTTTTGTTCCATTCTCATGTACCAGTCGGTTCTTTTGAGCAGTGGCTGATACTGGACTTTGGAGAGAAACCCCATCTGCAAATCAAACTTTTGGTGGACCTGGCCCAGGAGAATGAGATGAAAGAGCTACAAAGTGCAAGGCAACAAATTATGACAGATGAAATGTTTAGAAATGTTGAACTGGAGCCGTTTCCCAAATGTAAACTGACATCTGGGTTGATAACAGAGTTTTTAAATCGTCAAAAGCGACTGCAAACAAATCCTGCTGTCAAAGTGCAGTCCTTAACAGCTGTTGATGAATATACCACTCACTTAAACCAACACAATTACAAGCATTGCCTGAAACGTTGGCTAGATTTGGAAGAACTGGAGATGGAAAAACTTCTACAAAGGTGACATAATTTAAATTGTTCAGCTGCATAAACAAAATATTAAATTTCTTAAAAATTTTGTTTTGACATGCATAAAATGTTCTATATGAACCACCTCTAGGATAACTTAACATTTTTGTAGCTGAAAGAATTTAAAATCAATGTGTTTCCTTGATCAGTTCATGGAAATTTTCTGGGACTAAAGGATTCTGTGTGCAATCTGTTGATTGTCAATAATTCTCCGTGACATCAATCTTAGGTGTTGAGTTATATATATATATATATATATATATATATATATATGATTTATTTTTAGTCCTTTTATATAGCTCTGGCATAAAATGTGCTGTATTCTGACCCCCCCCCCCCCCCCCCAAAAAAAAAAAAAAATCCCTGAAGCCATTGAGTGGACAAAATTTAATGTAAAGGTCCTGGTTAACATGGTTGTATTAAACAATAGAGGTATATCAGTTTTAAATAATTTCAGGTCCATGCTGCAGACAACATGCAAACTGCTACCATTTGAAGATGACGGTGAAAACGTACCATGTGATTGTATTGAGGCTAGAGCACCTGTCCCTCCTGAACTGAGTTGTGATGGAAAACAAGGGCACTTGATATCCAATCATGTCAAGAAGGTGTATGTAATGGCAATTGAGCCCACAGCTTGTAAGGCCTATGAAGCTGTTCTCATCAAGGGTCAGTACAGGCAAGATACCACTGTACTGGTAGACCAGGGGAGTAGCATTAGGATAATCCTTTCACCAACTTGTTCTGCAGAGTTGCAACTCTATGGGAAGCCGGAAGTAGATTTGAAAATCAGTTTTCAGCTGGACAAAGAAAACCTAAGATTAATGGGCTTTGCTGTTGACATGTTTGGGCACGTGGACCAGCTGTTTCCTGATATTTCCAAGATCAATCCAGCATTAGTCAGTGTTGAGGACAAACCTGTGAGGCAAGCATAATTTTATACAATGTATTTAGTATGAGTGACATGATCAGTCTGTTTCTTTAAAGGACAAAGGACACTAGCACTTTAGCCAGTAAGGGTCTCAAAGTGAGCCAGTGTTATATAATTTTTTGTTTTATTTTTAACTAGCCCATTACCTCTGGCTAAAGTGACTAATGCTTAAGACTTCAGAGGGAGTAGTTAAAATCCAAAAGAAAACTAGCAAACTTTACAATTTGGTTTCAAAAAAAAAAAAAAAAAAAAAAAAAAAAAAAAAAAAAAAAAAAAAAAAAAAAACAAATGAAATTCATGCAGTGAAATATTCTTAAATTCAAATAAACTTAACTGCATTTAGAATCACCTGAGCCTATAGAATGAATTTATGCTAAACCGTGAGACTTGATTGATTGCCATTTATTACCACTGTGACTATTCCTTGATAAATAGAGGTCAAGCAGTAGAGGATCTCTCCCTATGTTATTTATTGAGTAGTATTTTATAACAATTAAGTCATGGCTATCATGTGATACTTCCAATAACAATATTTATACTTTTTTCACACAATAAAGCAAGATGTTTTAATACATTGGGACAGTCCCTCACGTTGCAGATATCTGTGTACTCAATAAATTAAAATTGCAATAATTAATTTACTTTCAGCATGAGTGAGAATTTTGAGGAGAAGAACTTGCAGATTGTAAGTCATTTGTTGAGCAAGAAGACTGGGTATATAAAGCAGCCTCCCTTGATAGTATATGGTCCTTTTGGCAGCGGAAAAACTTACACCCTCTCACAGGCCATGTTGAATATGATCAGTGTCACACAGCAGCGTTGTCTTATATGCTGCAAGTCAGATAGGTAATAGAATTTTCTGCTGCTATAATGTGTTTGTAAAGGCACTGTACTCACAGCACATTTAACAGTAGTCTTAGAGCCCATTCTCAGAGATTAGATTGATCCAACTAGATCGACCTAACTCCCTGGGGGTTCACGCTAAATAGCTGTCAGGTGTCAGGCATGAAAGTTAATTTCCCCCTTACAGCTTGTATTAGGCGGGACGGACATTTAAGTCGGATTATCTGACAGTAATCTAGTGAGACTCCCCACGGGGATAGATCGATCGAAAATCTGTGGGAATGCGCCCTTAATCATCAGTGCTAATGTGCATTTTACTTTTGAGCTGGTTTGTACCTCTTTTGGTGAGTCGAGGGTGATTGTAAAATATTCTTGAATATGGGGGAATCATTAAGCAATTGTTAAAACTTAGATACTTATTCGTATAATATTGAACAACATTATAATAATTTACTTTTATTTGTTAATTTCAGTGCTGCTGATATTTATATTCTGAAGTACCTGCAACCCTTCCTGAAAGAAAGGGGGAAAACAGTGAGTGTTCTGAGGGTTTATGAAGACCAAAAGTCCATATGCGATGTCCGCACAGACATTTTACAGTATTGTGAACATGATGATACCAAACTAACCTTGCCCAGTGAATCCAGGCTACAAAAAAGCAACATCATTATCACTACACTGAAGTCTTCCATTTTGCTGTTTGATACAAGTGTGTCTGGGAAGTTTACACACATTTTGATAGATGAGGCAGCACAAGCAATAGAACCAGAAAGTCTGATTCCATTACTGTTGGCCAACAAAGACACAGTACTTTGTCTCACTGGTGACCATATGCAAGTAACCCCAAATGTGTATTGCAATGCTGTGCGACCCTGGCTTCAGCAGACCATGTTTCAGAGGTTGTTTAGGCTTTACGAAAAAGGAAAAGACACTAAGTACAAAGTTGTTCTTTCGGGGAACTACAGAAATTGCCGGGAAATCTTGGACTTTGTCTCTGATGTATTCTATAAAACCAAATTATGTTCAAGACGAGAAATTCCACATTTTGAAGGTTATTTTCCTTTATCATTTTGTATGGTTCAAGGAAAGCAGGAACTCAGCCAGTGCGGTATGTCATACTATAACATTGCAGAAGCAGAAGCAATTGCCAGTGAAACTGAGAAGCTCCTTAAATCATGGCCTTTGGCAGAGCAAATGGACAGTGATGGAATAGCTATTCTTACTCCATACTATGAACAGGTAAGTAATATTTTAAATATAAGCTTCTAATTCCCACATTGCAGACTACAGGAAATGTCACTCTGCACCTTTATTCACATTTCGGTGATTCTTTTCTTGTCATACCTGTAACTTGAGTAAATGTTGTGAGGCATCCAGTAGAATAAGAATGAGAAATATGAATGACTCCAGTAGAATAAGAATGAGAAATATGAATGACTCTGATACTGGAACTTTCCTACAGCAACTAACTGACATTGTGGTCTCAACCTAGGACCTTTCACTGGGTAAATGATGTGGATGGACTGGTCATCTGGTCCCAGTTTCATTAATACTGGATAGCACTATTCTATGGATAACACTATCTTTTGTATAAAATTGTAAACCTCTGGATAGTTATCCTGAGGGTAGCAGAGTTTTTAACCACTGGAAAGTTGTATCAAATAAATATCTAGGCCCGTATTCCAGAATCTCCCTTCAGCGTTAAGGGAGACTTAAAGTCGACCTTATACAACATTTGTATTCCAAGACCTTTCTTTATCTCACTTGAAAGGAATCACTTAACAATCCTTAGCAAAGGAATCGGTCATTTCTAGAATCTGCTTTTCTTAAAGATTTCCTTTATTTTCGCCTGAGGATTCCTCATAATGTAAGGTTGGTCTGGAGTAACTTTAGTCTTCCTTAAGCAGCCATCGTGTACATTTCTCTTGTGAAAATCAGCTCCACGGAGGACTATATAAACCAACATGCCTGCCTAAATTCAAAATCAATTTATTCAACTAGAAAAGCACTCCGAGAGTGAAGTCTCCACCCAATTTTCATTCAATAATGACTTAGTTTTTTTATTTTTGATTATTGATTGATTATTGATCCAGATCACCACCAAAAACGAATCATCTGTTCCTTGGCCCACTTGTGACAGTTTATGAAAATTTCATCACAATCGACGTATAACTTTTTGACTTATTTGTGATTATTGATTATTGATCTTGATCACCACCAAAAACTAACCACTTCTAAGTTAACCCATTTCTGACCTACCCTGTAAATGTCATAAAAATCGGTCCATAACTTTTTGAGTTTTTTTTATTAATGATAATTGATTGATTATTGATCTTGATCACCACCAAAAACTAATCACTTCAAATATATCCCATTTCTGGCCTACCCTGAAAATTTCATCAAAATCTGCTTGTAACTTTTTGAGTTATATTGATGACAAACAAACAAACCAACAGACAGACAGTCAGACAGACAAACAAACGGGATGAAAACATAACCTACTTGGTGGAGGTAACAAAAAGACAGACAAACAAACAGGGGTTTGATCGAGGATAGGCTTTTCTCTGTTGACTAGTTGCATCAGTAGCTGCTTTTTCGATATCAGAAAGGGGTCTACGACTTTGGTTTTCTCATCCTCCAAACCATTATGTTCTCTTCTTGCCATATTTGCTTTGTTCACTAAATTTGGCTTAGATCAAAAAATCCAAATGCAGTGATAATGTCCATATGCGCTGTTGCATGAATGAAGTTGATCAGTTGACCCCAATTATACAATATTACTGAGGCATTTTTAACAAGGAGGGTGTCACAAATGCCTACTCTAACCAATGAGGAGCTCCTTTATGTCAGTGTCCCTTACCTAAAGGCTGACTTTTGTCAAAGTAATTCCTTATCAAAGGAGAGGCTAAAGTGTGGTCTTAGAATACCATTTCGTTAGGCCTTCCTTTACCAAGGAACATCTCATCAAAGGAAGCCTTTATAAAAGTTGACCTTAGCCCTATTTTAAGGAACATCTTGGAATACGGGCCCTAGTGTATAGTAAACATTCTTTTACCCATTGGATAAAAGTGGGTCAAACATGGCATCAAAGAAGCCATTTGGGAATGGTTGGAAAAGCCAACATTGAACAAGAAAGGGATCTCAGTTTAAACAGGTCATTTACCTAGTGAATGGTCTCAGTATATCCCAGTATCCAATTTATTCATATTTCTCATCTGTGACTTTTCTTCACATTTGTTGTGAATGGTCTAGTGAATGGTCTCAGTATATCCCAGTATCCAATTTATTCATATTTCTCATCTGTGACTTTTCTTCACATTTGTTGGCATTTTGCATGCATGTACATAATGTATCAAGGACACAGATTCTTCAAGCGAATTTGCACAATAGGCAAATTAAAATGATCGAGATATGCACATCAAATGAAAATAAATTTTGCAGGTGAAGTGTATCAGAAATGCTCTCAAGGGGAAGGACCTTGGCCACCACTCTAAGAAAGTTGTTGTGGATGTAATTGAGAATGCCCAGGGTAATTATTAAGTTTTATGTGCAATGGCCATTTTCATCCAATCATATCAGTTGTATTCAATCTCCTGTTTTACCAGTTCTGTAATTTCTTTGTAAATTTATTTTCCATTAAGTATGCAGTGTAATAAAAATCTTAATACCCAAGGGCTTGTTGACACACAAAGTAGGTTTGATTATATCTGAATTAAACAAAATAATGCCTTTTCATAGCCATAAGAAGTACTTTTGATTGTTAGACCCCATTCCCATACCTAGATCGATCTAGCAGGATTGACCCATCTCTGAGGTGATCATTGCTAATTACGTTTAGCTTAAGTTGTTTGATGCCTGGTATGCCTACTGAAGCTACTAAGCGATATCCCCTTACAGCTTCAGTAGGTGTGCCAGACATCAGAGTCACTTAAGCTGAATGCAGTTTAGGGAGAAACTCTTGGAGATGGACTGATCCTTTTAGGTCCGATCCGATATAGGTGTGGTAAAGGGGTCTAAGGCAATGGTAAATATTTACGGATGCTGATATTTTTTAGGCACTGAATACTGGGCCATACTACTGAGTACAGTTTGTACAAAACAAAAACTGGTAAGTGATAAAAAACAAAAAGGTCATCATCTGGGAGTATTGTCAGACCCAAAACTTCTGAATACTGCCTTTACAAGAGCCAGATCTCTTGTCATGGTGATCGGCGATCCTCTTGCCTTATGTTCAGTTGGTTTGTGTCAGAGTGTGTGGAAAAGATACTTGGATATATCAGCACAGCATGAAGGTGTGAAACCTGCTAATGTAAACCTTCAGTGGATTGAAAAGTCTTTGGAACAGTTTCACAGTTATATTATGTCTGAAAATGAAATGCAAGATACCATGAAAATGCGTCCAGACAGTCCCACCTTTTCTGATACAGTATTATCAAGTGTTTCAGAGGATTCTGGAATCAGCTCTGGCTATAGTCAGTATAGTGGGAGTGAGGTTTCCATTTGTTCAACACAAACAGAATCATCCAGAAGCAATTCTCCCTGTCCAGTTGGCAGAGATGGTTATGCAGAGTCAGATATTGAACATCCTGACACTGATGCTATTATGAAAGCCTTGCAAAAAGAGTATGACCAAAAACCCGCCAAGATCCCCCTTAAAAGTAGAAGCATTTTAGATATAGAGTATGGTGACAAACGCAAACGCATAGATGAATGGTTACAGAACAGTTATTTGGATATTGACACATATTCTGAGGAGTCTGACTGTTCTGGGGACATGTGTTCAGATTATTTTAGCAGCAGAGGTCTAAAATCATATTATGAATGTTTGGAGCCACATTTACTAAGAAAGAAACTTGAAGAAGATCCTGACAGATACAAGAGATGTATTTTCCAGATAGACACATCACAAGAAGCAACATGCATTCCAGTTCAGAGAGATGCATCTGTGGACAAAATTAAGATTTATGGAAGACAGCGTTGTGGTCAAGCTTTTAGTGGTGAAGAAGTTGTGGTCAAGATATTTGACTTGCCAATAGATCCTGTTGACCCTTCTACAGGTGAAATTGTGAAAAGAGGCAGGGTCCTTGGTGTCCTTGCCCACCTACCCCTACCTAAAGAGTACAAACTCATCTGTAGTGTTGATGACTATAACTGTTCTTTGATGAAACCTATTTGTAAAACAATGCCCAAGGTAGTGATTTTCAATAAACATGGTGGGGAAAATTCTGTCAGTGTATACAGAGTAAAGGAAGGACGAGACAATGAAGCAAAAATGGAATTAGTATACACGGAAATGATAAAACCCCAGAGCAAGCACAACAGGCTGTTCATTGTGCGATATCTTACCTGGAAAGATCATTGCCGATATCCTTTGGGAGTGGTGGTAGATGTGAAACCAGCAGCAAATTCATTGGAAAATGGGCTGGAGTTGCTGAAAATCCAATACCGTCTGACCCATCAATTCACTGCACAAAGTAGAAAGCTTTTACACACAATCTATGGCAATAACTATAAAATCCCATCTAATGAATTAGACTCTAGAAAAGACTTCAGGAGCATCTACACATTTACCATTGACCCACTGAATGCAAAAGACTTTGATGATGCATTGAGTTGTGAGGAAACAAATAATGAAAACGAGTTTCAAGTCATTGTGCACATTGCAGATGTTGCGTATTATGTTGAGGCTGAGGCAGCCATTGACAAGGAAGCCATTGTGCGCAGTGTAACTTTTTACCCCAATTGTGAAGATCACAAGCCCTATCACATGCTGCCTCCAAGACTTAGTGAAGATCTCTGTAGTTTGCGCAGTGGGGAAGATAAGCTGACAATATCTGTTATTTTCACCATAAACAAAGATGGTTTATTCACCAAAGAGCCTAGCATTGTGGAATCTGTCATATGTTGTAACAAAAATTTGAATTACAATGAAGTGGAGCAAATAATTGAAGACCAGACAACAACCAAGGAGTTTTTTCCTGTGAAAATGCTTTATGACCTGTCACATGCTCTCCGTATTAAGCGTTTAGGAACCGGAGCTTTTTTCCTTTATGATGCTGACCATTTGCAAGATTCATCAAACTTTAAGAGCCACCAGTTAGTGGAAGAGTGGATGATAGAAGCAAACAAACATGTGGCAGGAGTCCTTTTGAAGGCATACCCTGACAGCACAATTCTGGTGCAACATCTTCCTCCAAGGGAAGAATTATACACCATTTGGAAAGATAACTTCAAGCATTTCCTGCCAAATATGCTTTACTTTGACCCCCATAGATTACAATTGCCATGTCTTGGTAATGTTCCACAATATGTTATGCCTAAGGTTGAAATAAAGGAAGACATATGGAAAGCAATAGAGAATGCTGTTAATTGTGATGACTGGAAGACCGCTTTCACTCTTGTTTGTCAGGAGCAAAAGCATCCTCAGCATGCCCATGTATTACAACAGTGGTTCAGTATTCAGATGCACCGAAGAGTCACTTGTTCTGCTTATGTTAAACCTAATGAAATAGTACACTCTGGAATGAACATAGGACCTTATACCCAGTTTACTTCTCCAGTGCGCAGATACATTGATCTGATTGTGCACAGATTATTGAAAGCACATTTGGGGAACATGGCATCCCCATATAATTCAGAAGCAGTTCAGAAAATATGCCATCTCTACAATCTTGGTGTACTGAAACAGAAACATTTTAGTAAGGATTGTGATTGTTTAGCCTATGCTTTTAAATTGTCCAGTGACCCTGTAAGGCCTCATTATACAATAGTAGAGGCCATGGAAGAAGACCACATTCTGTTCAGAAATCCAGATTACAATTTTGTCCCAAAGAGATGTGAAACAATCAAATATGCATCCCTTTCCTTGCAAGAAAAGCCTGAATTGCCAGAGGATAATAAAGCAAGAACTGTGCTGGCTTGGGGAAAGCGAATTTATGACCAAATACCAAATGAAAGCCAGGCATTATCAGTAAGCCAAACAGAACTTGATACAAAAAGGCATGTCCGTCAGATTGCAGGCAGGGATTGGCAGATCATGTTAGACAAATTCGTGAAGGGGGACCAAGATGGGTCAAAAAATTTTCTTCAGAAAATTGTGAAAAATGTGAAACGGAGGCAAGTGGATCCTTATCTAACCTCAGAATCACCAGGTGGCGGAATGATTTTTGATCACTTCAAACAGTTTTCTCTATTGCTTAAAGGGGGAGATGTTTTAAAGTTATTTTTCACAGCTGAGATTGAACGAGGATTTCTACGTCCAAGGGTACAGATTTTGAGTTTGACTGACCAGTTTCATTTGTGTGTGCACCATAAAGAGAACCCTATTATATGTTTCGAGGATATGGCCAGTAAGGCTAGCAAAGAACGCTACCGTGACATAGATGAATACCAGCAGATTTGGCGCCCAATCCTTTCCATGGAGTCTGCCTATGAAGCAGTCAAGTCTGATGAATCTTTTTACATAAACAATGTTAAAATCACTTGGATACAAGATGAGAAAAATAATCTGCCAGTATACAAAGGTCAGTTTAGCCTCGGTAAAGAGTTTTGCAAGCAAAGACATATTTTTTTCATGAAAGATGTGAACGGAGATGAAGTGGAAGATTCTGATGCTGATGAGGATGAAGATGAAAGTGACAGCGAGGAAACCAATGACCTGGAGCATTTTTCAGAGTATTTGTGCATCATTTGCCCAAGGATTCCAGCTGCAGCACAAACTTATGGAGAGAGGGAACAAATGGGGGAGAGGGACAAAGGTGAAAGTTACATCTGGACTGGACATGGAGTGATTACTGGTGTGAAAGAGCAAGGAAGTTACATTCATTTTAAGCTACATGATAAGTCTTGTCACCCTACAGAGAAAATGCTACAGCAGCCAAGTGTGTGTACGTTAGAAGTGATTCCAAAGACTTCAACAGATAAGTATGTATTGTTTTTCTGAGTATATATTGTATATTGATTAAAGATACGGTGTTGAGATATTTATTTATGGTAATGTTAATGTTTGTGACAATTTGTTAAATGAACTCTCTATATATGTAGCCTTTTTCGTTGATGATGTTTTTATAACCTAATGTGCAACATTGAAGTTGATTTTTTTATTTTTAAAGGAGGATGGAACATGCCATTGAGAATCTAGACAAGGCATCTACATTAGCAAAAGGCATTGCAACTGGAAACTTATCAGATATTGACAAAACTAGGGAAGGTATGTGATACAGGGTACAGTTGAGAGGGTTTGGGGCAAAACTATAATTTATCAAAAGTGTAAGTATGTGTTTTTTTTTTTTTTAATTTAATACAGGATATTATTTCTCTATATGATCTCCACTCAACAGAAATTTATCAAAGCAGACATTACTTGAAGTATTGTTATCAAAGAGGTGTACACTGTAAGTTAGGTGTAAATAAGAGCAAGAACCTAGCTGGAAAGAGTTTAATGAAATTTAAAGTTGTGGAGAAGTGAATTGCAGTGCAGACGCCAGTTTTTATGGTCTCATGCTGTTTGTTGATACTATTACCATACAGTTCAAATTAAATTATTTAAGGAATGGTAATTTGTTTCTTTGTGGAGTCAGAATCAGTACTAATATAAGGTTTTGAGATATTATTTCAGAATTTAAGGATTAAAAAAATTGCTTTGCTACCATGATGTCACAGATGTTCTCTCTTAAGCAAAAGCTTCAATTTATCTTTTACAGGGATTAAAGTGCCCAAAGAATTCATTGAAGACAGCCAGAAGAAACTAGAAAGATACATTGCAAAAATGAACTTTAGTCAGAAGAACGCTGTTACTGAAGCACTGAATTCTCCTTTTTCACTCATACAAGGGCCACCAGGTAAAAAATTTATCATGCTCATGCAGGGGTTTGTTTTGTTCGTCAAAATGAAGCTTATTGTGCGATTAAATGCCAAACCTACATTCGTCATATTTATGAATTTTAACATTTATTACTTGAAAGAATTATAAACATGGACACTTACTGTGACCAGAATTTTTTAACCCTTTTGGAAATGTGAGTTGCTATGAATAATTTATGTGAAACTAAGAATGTGTATTAGGGAAAGGTAGTACCCCCACTCAGTCAAAACCTTTTTACCAAGATCAAAATTACTTGCTGATGTAGGTGAAAACTTTTTTTACTAATTTTTTTTTTGTGACACATACAAGAAATCATGGAATATTCAGCCATTGTACTTTATTATAACTGTTTATTAAAAATGATATGGAGAACCCTGTCATTTTCTAGGAACTGGCAAAACCTGGACAGCACTTAACATGTTGTACATCTTGAATGAATGGAACAAACAAGGGTTGAACAATGCAGATCCTGACACTTCTCCAAAGATCTTGGTGTGTGGGCCATCTAACAAATCTTTGGACCATTTAGCATGTAGGTTACAGATTTCTTCACTTTGATAATTCTTCTGCAGAACATTGTCGAACAAAAAGCAGCTCATTTATTTTGACTTTAAAAGTTTTGTAAAACTTTTAACATGCACACATGCATGCACACCCAAACAGCCGAGCGTAAATTTTTGTTTTTTCATTTAAGTCTTTTTCCACCTCATTAACCATCAAAACCTGTCACAGGAATGGATCTATTTTTGTTAATTTAAATGCATAAATGCAATCTTTTATTTGAGTAACATTAATTTTGAAATTGTAGTGGACAATTTATTTATTTTCTGTTTTTCTTTTGTAATTTTGATTTTTTTAAATTTCTATAATATTATTTTTAGCTATGATGATGTATCATTTTAACCAGAAAGACAAGGAAAACATTTGTCCAAACTTTGTTCGTGTGTATAGTGATACAATTGTGTCCCAAGATTTTCCCGTTCCTACCCAACCTGTACACAGGAGATCATGGAAAAAAATGTCTACGAATGGAGATGAAGAGGATGACACTGAAATTGATGTTCACTGCATACCTCAGAGTCTTCACTACTTGATCAGGGAATGTTCAAACCGTTATAGCAAGAAGATCCTTCAATTTGATGAGATGTTCAAAACGGAACCTCTTCTTGTAACCCATGAAGATGTGACAAAATATAAAGCAACAGTGGCCAAGGCAGAACAGGAGGCTCTACAGCAAGCGGAGGTCATCCTCTGTACCTGCTCTGTCAGTGGTAGCCAGAAATTGACTGGTTTAAACTTCAGGCAGCTTATGATAGATGAAGCAGCAATGTGCATGGAACCAGAAACAATGGTGCCAATAGTTGCTTCAAATGCTTACCAAGTAATCCTTCTCGGAGACCATCGTCAGTTACGTCCAGTGGTTCCTCTGAAAGCAGCAAGTGATCTGGGTCTTGCCTTGTCATTGTTTGAAAGATACTCCTATAAGGCTATGATGCTTAAAACTCAGTACAGAATGGTAAGCTTAAGAATAGCTGTCAGTCTGCCACTTATTACTTTAATTGTGATGTTTTAGCTTGCTCTATAAAAGTGTCAATTAGAACAATGTCATCATTAGCTAGCTGCCAGACTGAAAGACTAAGGCTGTACTCCCAGAGCTTTTGGATCGATCAATCCCCGCGGGGAGTCTCACTTGATTACTGTCAGATAATCTGGCTTAAATGTCCGTCCCGCCTACTACAAGCTGTAAGGGGGTAATTAACTTTGTCCGCCCGGCTGACAGCTATTTAGCGTGAACCCCCATGGAGTTAGGTTGATCTAAAGTAGATCGATCTAATCTATAGAAATGGGGTCTAACCTTAATTTACTCTTTACATACTTTTGCTTTTAGCATGAAACCATATGCCAGTTTCCATCAGAGAAGTTTTATGGGGGAAAACTAGAGACAGATTCATCACTGAAAGGAAAGTCACCAGAGTTGGAAATTTGGTCAGGAAGGGACGAGCCCCAAGCTATTGTATTTTGCTGTACTGAAGGAAAGGAGACAACCCTGCCTGTTGCCACACGTGAAGGGAGTGAGAGATCTAAGAGCAACGAAGATGAAATGAAACATGTTGTAAGCTTCATTATGTGATAAATATCATCTGCTGTGTGAACTTAAAATGCTAAACATTCCACTTTTATTATACAGCTAGCCTGATTCATAATCATTTATTGTATGATTTCTTTCACTTTTAATTTGACAGATGCATTCCTACCAGTACATTGTTATCAATTGTTTTCAGGTGCGGATGTACAAAAATCTAGTCACAAAACACAACATTGAACCCTCCAATATTGTGGTCCTGTCCCAGTACAAAGCTCAGGTGTATGCTATAAAAAAAGAACTGGAAAAAATAATACCTTACCCAAATGTCAGCACTGTAGTAGGAGCACAGGGTATTTATACTGTTGATGCTTTACTGAAATTTTAATGATTGTTTTGAAAGCATAATAAGTGTTAGTGTTACTTACTTAATGTACATTGTGATTACTTAGTTCTTCAATAGATGGAGCGCATGACCACCAATATAAGTTTGAAGTATATATTTATTCTCAACAACATCATTTCTTCAACGTTCTTTATATGAATACCCATTTTGTTATCACTTGTTTTATTATTACTCATATAATATGTAATTGTTAAGCATATTATGTTAAATGCTCTTTTCATGAATACTCCACCTTTGCCTAGCTTGCAGCTGTAAAATACCATACATCTTTATGTAGAGAACGGAATCCAATGTAATTAAAATTTATTATCACTTTAGGTGGGGAGTGGGACTATGTACTCCTGAGCACAGTTCGTTCTCTCCCAGACTATGATATACTTGAGAGGCCAACTCTTGGATGGCGCAAAAAGAACCTTGGTTTTATCATAGACTCTAACCAGGTCAATGTGGCACTAACAAGAGCAAAGAAGGGACTCATTATTGTTGGTAAGGGCAACATTTAAGACAAGTCTGTATAGTCGGTGATTTCAGAATGGAGACCAGGTACTTTATCAAAAAAGTAGCTTTTTACCTCCCTCCTAGGTGACCCAACCTTTCTGACCAAAAGGGCAGTGCATTTGAACCACCTAACCCTCCCCCAACTCAACTATAGCTTCAAGATAATACACTTAAGGATGTAGATAACAGGGGTAGCTATCTTCTAAACCGGCCAAGATATACCAACATGTTACATATCAATAGAAAGCTTATTTCAACAGCTCTTCATTTCATATCCTTATTTTATTATGTAATCGTTACGTAATGAGATATAATGCTTAATAGGTGTGCTCAACATAATCTTTACACCTTAAAAACTAGAAGTCCACTACAAATGGACATGTGTAGACAGCTTGACTTGTGAGCCCTCATAGGGATCAACAAGAATGCGCCTCAAATTAGCGATATGTGTTAAATTAGCAGAGATATCAAAATAAACTTGGTTTCCAGTTCAACGAGACCCCCTAGCCTAACTAAAGTATGCCTAAGTTGAAAACGGAGCTGATGTTATGAAATCCCAGACACATACTTTCAGACAAACCTTAGATCTAATGAATGAATACCAGCTTTCATCGGTTGAGAGTTCTAATTTATTTTGACACTGGTCTAAATCGTTCTCTTGAAGCCATAAACTGAAGCGGAGAAATCAGCCTTTTAGTGCTCCCCGGAGATTCCAACGTTATATAATCAGTGAGCTGCATTGGCAAGCTGAGAAATTTAGTTATTTAAACTGGTTCAGCCCTCTACTCACTGCCTATGTAACTGTCACTATGTCTTTCATCCATTTTCAACATTATTATTGAACATTTTCAACCGGAGGCCCCCTCCATGCATTGACAGCAGCCACCATGTTAGTCGTGACCTCAGCCTTCTTCACCACGTGACACCTAGGGGGAGTGCCTTTGCCCATATACGTCTCATCTATATGTCTGCTTTTTAAAGCTTTAACAGATCATCAGAATTAAGTTCACTGATAAATTCAAAATGAAAAGTATTGTTTAGCAAGTGAAAGCGCGACGTTACTCACAGAATGTGAAAGGCTTAGCAGCAATCTAGTACGGGAAATATACAGCTGCACAGTGGAGCTGCCAATCAAACACATATATGGACAAGTGAAACCTACTTTAAAACTCAGACACGCTACCACAGGGGTAAATCAGCAATTAGGCTAAAATTACGTGTTTATTTGTAAACTTCCATTATTTTAAGATAGGCTGATATGTAGTTGATATTTCATCTATCTAATACTGACAAATTCAGAAAAACACCCAAATTTTGACAATTTACTGTTAATTACTACCTTAATAACTTGACATGTTGACCCCTAAAAATCTTGCTTGAAAATTCAACTTTAATATGTTTGTCAGCTTTTGTAAAATAAGCACTTTTAAAAAAGTTGGGTAGACATCGATATTTATAAAGATAACAACTGTTCATTTTGGCCAAACAATGGATTTTCCTAGGATAAAGGATAATTTTTCCATACGTACCAATGGTTAATGAATCCATTTCCACATTCAAAGTTAGTCCTTGTTTTTTTTCTAAAAAGTTTTTTTTTATAATATTCTCTTAAGTGATTATTACAGAGTGTAGACATCTATGGAGGTCACGTGACAACCACAAATTTCAGAATTTCTGCTTTAACTGATAAAATAAAATTTATTATATTTTAAAGAGTTGTTTACAATGTATTTATAGGCAAAAAGTAGCTGCTTTCATTAAGCATCTTACAGTGTAGTTTTGGTTGCAGTAATTTGTTGGGTGGTACTGGGTATATATTCCAGAATAAAGGGATGTTAAAGCTCCAGTATATGTCTGTAGGCATTTTTCAGACATGAGCTTTTACTGCGGAAACTAGGAATTCCATGTGAATGATATATTATTTCAGGAAATGACAATCTGCTTAAAGTTGACAAAGTATGGAAGTCACTGTTGGAATATTACCAGGAAAAGGGATGTGTTGTAAATGCTGAGGATTTTCTCCCTGAAGAGATAGAGATGCCTCTAATAGAAAGACCCAAGAGGAAAACACCTAAAGACCAATATGAAATGTTCGCAGATAGTAAGTAATGTCTATTTTGAATAAGAAATAAAAAATGATGTTTGCTTTCTTTTTAAGTTTAATACTTAAATTGATTTAAACAATCTTATAAGTCTTTTATTTATCTATTTTTATGCTGTTATTTTGTACAACTTTCAAATAAAATGTTTGAGGGTGTTTAGTTTTTAAATATTCATTTATTTATTTTTTTGTTAAATTGAATAAAAAATTTATTCATTCATGTCTGTTTCATTTTCCCCCAAACTGCTGTGAAATATAACAAGTAGGAAAGATGATCATGGCTCATCAAAAGCAAAAAACATCCTTTGATGTTTTATTATGTCCAATTTTGCCCACTTGCTTCTAAAGAAAGAAGGAAAGTTGCTTGACAGCTTTTTAAACAGTTCTTGAACTCATCTTAATGGCAATTTTCTATCTTTAAGAGGAATTTTCCATATTTTTGAACTAATCATTATTTTATCTCTTTGATGAATTACAATTACTATAAAATTAATTTTATAGCAATACCTGGTCTTTCCTTTTATGCATCCACACTGATAAATCAATAAAGTGATACTGCTAAATATTTTGCATCCATAAATGACTGTTTCTTGTAGGAAAGAAGTTCATTGCAGACCTTCCACCCAGATTTAGAAACCATGAAATGTTTAGAGATCATGTGAAACCTAAAATGAATTTAAATGAGGAAAATTATACAGGTAGGTAAGGTAAATATTACACATGACAGTCATTTCAACACACACAGACACCGAATATCAGTGGTATGAATAATTCTGACCAATTTGGCATAGGAAAGATATTTCATGTCAGCAAAACTAGTGAATAATTTTTGAAAATAAATAATTTGACGAAAAATCAAATACTAGCATGTGTTGATTGTAATTATCATTTTTTTGTTTATAAATTATTTATTTGCTCATTAGTTCATTGTTACTGATATGATTTTCAACAGATTTAACTGTAATTTCTTTGTATATAGATACTGAAGTGGCCAGTTTATCAACAAGCACAGGGACTATAAATAGTTCGCTGTCTTCTCAGAGTAGAGGTAAGAAATTCCATTTTGTAAACATTTATTCTACCTTGTACCTGTTTACATATGATAGTAAGTTAGAGATAAACATGCCAGAATGGGGGGGGGGGGGGGGAGCATTTGTCGTTTTTTTTTTTTTTTTTTTTTTTTTGTGAAACACTGCTCAACCCATCTCTGCACTTGTAATTTTCAAACAGAGTTCTTTGAAATTATTATTTTGATGGTTTAAAAAAATTAAATGAAAAAGTTGAAAAGGTAAATAAGGATCCTCAACTCATTCCCAATGAAACTACTGGTCTTCCGAGGACTCTCACTGAATGAAATCAGATTAACAGATGCATACGCTCTTGTTTCCAACTTAGACCACATTCCCAGAAATTAGATCGATCCACACTAGATTGACCTAACTCCCTGCTAAATAGCTGTCAGCCGAGCGGGCACGAAAGTTAATTACCCCCTTACAGCTTATAGTAGGCTGGACGGACATTTAAGCCGGATTATCTGACAGTAATCTAGTGAGACTCCCCATGGGGATAGATCGATCTAAAATCTGTTGGAATGCGCCCTTAGTCATATATGATTACCAACTTTTCTGTATTCTACTCAATGCCAGGAGGACGCGTTTTAATCTGCTAATCTGACTGCATTCAGCTAGAGTCCCCGTGGAGTTTTTACCAATCTACATGACCGATAGTTACAATGGCGATAATCCCAAGATATAGAAAAATGCGCCTCATTGTGGACATTTACATAGTATTACTTAGGATAGAGCTAATTCTTTGTTTTCCTTCTCAGGAACGAGCACTCCAGGAACACCTCCATGTTTTGACTATGAAAGCAACATAGCTGGTGAACTATACTATTACCAGTTCTGGGTGGATGAGCAGGGTGGTATTTTGACTCTCCCTGGAACAGGGGTTTCCTTGTATGTACCACCAGGAGCCTTAGAAAGCCAAACATTGATAACTCTGGGGATTACCAGAAGAGAACAAGACAAGCTCCCAGTTGGTCCTGATCAGGCACAAACATCCCCTGTGGTATTTTGTGAGCCCCATGGATTGATGTTTAAAAAGATGATCTTCTTAACCATCAGTCACTGCATTCCTGATGTACATGGACTAAATACCCAAAAAAACATCTGGAGCTCAGAAACGGGGTTTGATGAATGTTGTGACTGGAAACTGCTGAAGGACAATTATTTTTCTATGTTCCTACACAACAGGTGTATAATTGGCCTGCACCATTTTACCAAACACAGCACCTCATGCAACAAAAAGAAGATGCAGGTGCAAGCCTATGGGCAATTGTATGATGTAGAAAGACGAAAACTTAATCTAAATGTTCACTGCATAGCAGATCTGCCAGATGAAAGAGAGGTATATTCATAATTGCTTCATGTAATTGCTCAACATTTGGTCATATTTTAATGTTTTAACAGACATAGAATAAGAAATGAAGGATTATTTTTTTTAATACGTCATTTGTCACGTTAATGGAGTGCTACAGATCCAGTGTTGTACATTTAACAGCCTCTGCTGGCTCAGTTGTTTATCAGTCGCTTTTTACATTTTTTTGCATTTATTTTTCTTGCAGAAACTTGAAAAAGAAATGTCAAAATTGCAGTTCAAGTATCTTGACTATCGCTGTATCATTGTATACTTGTGTGAACATCACAAGGAATGTAGTGGACTTTGTCTGGAAATTGGTGAATTTGAAAACTGTTGGAAATTAACTAGAAAAGAAGATCATATTCAGGTAGTAAAGAACATAACTTCAGTGTTAAATTCTTTACTGTAGTGATCATTATTGTAGAAAATAACATAATTCTAATAATTTAAAGATCTTTTCAGTCTTCCATCCTGCAAATGTGTTAATGTAGAATTTCTGAAGTGGTATTACTGCCCAGTACTTTATAACTGCAGGACTTCTGAAGTTATTGATCTACAAGTGGAAACAGTTTGACAACTTGGTATTTGTACATTTGGAAATTCCACCACAAATTTGATAAGGGCTAAATGGTATGATAACAATAACTAGCTATTCTAGCTGTTATATATATGTGTGTGTGTGTGAATGAACTGTTTGCTGATTCCAGGAAGTCAGCTATTTGGATCTAGTTGAAGATATAGATACACGTGCAGTATTTCGTTTGGAGCCTGCTGACGGCCAGTGCCCCAGTGTCATTGAGTGTGAGATAAAGATATACAAAGCTCAACTGGAAAATGACGATAATACCTGTAAAAAAATAGTAATAACAAAGATGCTTAAAGAGGTAAATTGATAATGTATGAGCCCCCCTTTTTTTTATACAGGTACCTTTTACGGTAGATCTGCATGTATAATTGGTTACTCTTATAAGTACCACCAGCTTGATTCTTTTATAGCTTTTTCACATAGAATTGTATTTTTCAATTGTTCTGGTATATCTGTTTAGTGTTTCTCTTGCGCTGAATCTCCATGTCTCTAATTGACTTAACGAACCTAGAGATCAAATCGATACTAGTATAGTGTGGAAAATTAAATCACAAAAAATTGGGTATGCTTCAAAACTAGTCCATAGAAAATTTCAGCAAGATGTTGTGGAGTATCATAATTATTACCGATATATGTCTTAAATCAAGATATGAAATTAAATCACATATTGTTTGTATTTTTGGTGCTGCATGCACAATCTGTTATTTTGATCTAATCTGCGAATGGACTGAAGAGGTCTATATGTCCTTTCACTTTGAAAATTGGTCTCTTTTAATGCTATAATTTTCTTCAACTGTTGCATAATGCATTGAAATATTTTTCAGCTCCTTATGGCTGGTGATTCTTTAAAGGCACTGCCAAATGGTAATCATTCTGAATACAGAAATTTAGTTTCAAATCATAATGCCAAACGTGATGAAAATACACAAAGGAAAGAAGCTTTTGAACAGTCTTTGGAATATGGAGAAATGAATGGGAATTCAGAATTGCCATATGAAGGGCCAAGAAAACCACAAAATGAAGAAACAACAAGGAAAGAGCTGGAAGAATCCTTTACAAGAAGAGGAGATTCAGTGTCAGAACATATTAACTCCCATTATCAGTTGATGCCAAATGGGACATTGCAGACCGCAGTAAAATCACCAGATGTTCGACCAAAAGTCAGACAGGGAGAACATGATTCTAGGAGGGAATTGCCTTACACTGTAGAATTGGCAGAAAGTGTCTCTGGATCAGTCAATCCTGAAATCTCTTTGGAACAAAGCTTTGAGGGGTCACTAGTTCAGTATGGTGCAGCACACGGTCAACAATATGCAGCTCAGTCTGACAGCCAGTTCATTACATGTGAATTGTGGGATTCTTTAAGTGATGAATTTAAAAAGGTCAATGTTTGGGGAGGTATTTTGAAACATCTAAATGGTCCACCAAATTGTCCCATCCCCTATGTTGTCACCATGGAAGTCATATTCAATACGTTGTTAAAGGGAGATGTGAGACGCCTGTATCTCTTATGCATGGATTTATGCAATGAAGCTCTTCTTGAAGGAGACATCATCAACCAAGTGAAGGTAATTAGTTGAATTATTCCCCATTGAGTTTGCATGAAAATATAATGACTTATCAATGTTTGCACTGTATTATATTCTTCTTGTAATTTATCATGATAAAACATAATGGATTTTTTTAGATGTATTTAAGAAAAGCACATTGGGTAATTCTTCAGGGGAATGATTTGATGGCACAAAACGGGGAATCATTGCCACATATGAAAAACAAATGCATGTCAATGGCTTTATTGATTTATACCAACCATTAATGATTTTTAAATTATGACAAAGTTATTTAAATTTTCCTTTTTAGGAAGCATGCCGATATAAGCTTGAGAAGTTGAAAATTATAAGTAGTTTTCGTTATTTGATTTGTACAATGAACCCAGAAATGATGAGGAACCATTTGGTGGCCGCTGGGATGATAGAACATTATGAAGAAGATCAATTTAATGGGCCAATGACTGAGGCAAACAGGAAACTGTTAAATGTTATTTTGAAGGCAGAAATGGACAAACGTCCATATTCTACTTTACGTAAAGCACTACTAGATGAAAACCTTTCTGATTGTGCAAATAAACTGAAAGTGAGAGAAGCTGAACTACATCAATTTTTTTATCCGCATTCACCACAGCACATTCTAAGAGTGGGTTCCCATGCCTAGAGATCGATCTAACTCCCATGGGAGTCTCACTAAATTGCTATCAAATAACCGGTTTAAATGTCTGTCACGCCTACCCAATCAGCTAGGGGATAAAGATAACTATCCCCAAACAGCTTTACTAGGCATGACAGACATTTAAGCTGGTCAAGTTGACAAAAATTTAGTGAGACTCCCCAGGGAGATAGATCGATCCAAATATCTGTGGGAATGGTCCCTAACTATTGAACTCCTGCAGTGGATTTGCAACCATAACAGTAGACCAATGGACAAGAGGAGACTAAGATGTTTTTATGTTAAGAATTGTCAGAACCAAAACAATTATGTAACAAACCTTGATACATTTTGTCAAATATAAATGATTAGGGCTTGCAAGATTTGTATCATCTCAAGAACATTGCTTAATTATTGCACTAGTCTTATAACTCAGTTCAAATTTTATGTAATTTTTTTTTTTTAATGTCTTATGCATACATTAATTTTTTTTTAATTTTACAAATTTTACAGCAGAACAGACCATTATTTATTATTTCTACTTCATAAATGTTTATATAGATGTACTCTTGTAGTTTTATAATTATAGTTTCCTTGATATTTTTTATACTGTCCACGTTTTCAATCAAACTTGCTATGTTATTGTTTAAATTTATAAGTATGATTTTGTATCTGTTTTTATCTATTTACAATTTAAAACCATATCACATATTTTTAAAAAATGTCTCAATTAGGTGACTTAATAGAAAAATTACTTATTTCAAAGTTTAATAACTTCAGCAGTTTTGGAGGTATTGCAATTAATTTTAAATATTTTAGATAAATTGTTTTTTTATAAATGCTGGAAATTTCATGACTCTACCCTTTTTAGTTTTGGCATGTCAAAAAAAAAAAAAAATTAAATCTTCAGTCAAAAAATGCTGTGTCAGCCTATGTGACTTCTGATAGGTGCCGGTGTGTTTTTGATTAATTGATAACATGAAAACTTTTTCTACTTAAAGACTAGAAATTTTCAGGGTCGACCAATAACAATGCATCAAAAAGAGCACAATTTAAATTCAAAAGTTTGTGAGTTGTTGAAGTTATAGAACAATATATCTGATGGCTAAAAAAACTTATTTTAACGTTTTAAATTGTGTAGTTTTCAGAGTAGACACACCCTGAGCTTCAGAGATAACTTGACACTAACCTCTTCACTATAGCCTATCTCCATCGTGTCAAGTTATCTCTGAAGCTCAGGGTGAGTAGACATGGCTTGTAATTCAAATTATGTTAATACTAAATTTGATCTGAAATATGGCTTAAAATTTTGCAGTTTATTAGAAGTGTTTCACACCTAGTGCATCCACTCATTTCAGATTTAAAAGAAAACGTATTTATTATGAAATCTTGTTGAACACCAGAAAACTCACATAAAATTTGCAGGTTTCTGATTACCACATTAGACTATATGCCTATTAATTAAGGGCACTTTCCACCTCCCAACAATACAAAACGAAAACTTGAATAAAAATTTTAAGTTCCAATGGCAGTTAATAGGGCTCTTGCATTTTGGTTCCATTATTTTTCAACATTTTTGCAATACCCTGCAAACCAACATCAAAGTATTGCCAAGACTAATAAATGGAGGTGAAAATATAACCGTCTTGATATAATATTGGTAATTAAAAATATATATATACATAACATGAGCAAGTCTTTGGTATAATGACTGTAATATATCTGACTTCTGTGACTTGAACAAATAATCAAAATGAAGACAGATAAGATGATGAAACGAAACGTTTTTTTACTCATAAAGTATTTTTTTTACTCGGGGACTTTATGGAACAAATAATCAAAATGAAGACTGAAAATCCTGAAACTGGGTATTTTTATATAATGGTATAATTGGTGTTATTTGATTATATTAGCATTTCAATGCTTCATTGTGTATGATATTGCGTAGAATTATTTTTTCAATCATGCAACAAATCTCCGCCTCTCACATGCCTCCCCCTACGTCGTCCCTGCAGGGGCACACTAATTAAATCTCGGCTCAATTCAACCGGGACAACACATGGGGAGGCGTTTGAGAGGCGGAGAGATCATTAGAGGATTAGGGGGTTTCCCTTTCATGTAGGTCCGCCATATTTAGGTCGCGGCCTTATTAGACCTTGACTCTTCTAGATGTGAATGCACCCTAAGATTTAATTTCATATGGAAAATTTATGGATTTTGATTTACATTTAAGCACCACTTTAATACAGGAATGTTTTTATATAATCTTGGTATTTGTGTAGTAATCAGATGTGAAGTGATGAGTTGTACTACAAATTATCAGAACAGTATGTAAAGACTACATTTGTAATAACGACACAGAATTACAAGGTCTATTTGTTTTATTTTAATAAAATTCAAGAAAATGGCAGCCAAAATTTTCAACATAAAATTTGCCATTCTTATTGCAGACAGGAAAAGAAAACCTTGCCATGAAATAAAATTTGGTAGTTTTCTGATTACCACCAAATGTCTAAATTAAAGACACCCCCTCCAAAAAATAAAATAGTTAAAATAAGATATTCAGATAATATGGCACTTAATCGAGGTCTTAATTAAAAGCAGTAATGATATCAATGTTATTTAATTCACCTGCAAATTAGTATCAGTGTATTGCTAAGATGACACGCACACGCACACACACACACTACATATATATATATATATATACGTGTGACAAGTGCTTGGTATAATGAGTGTAAAATATCTGGATAGTAACACAAGGATTGTCAGCTCACATTTAAGCAAAAGAACTAATTTCCCTTTTTCCTCTGTCATTTTTTTTTTACCAATCCTTTACTTGTATTGACTGAAGTTACTGACCTAGTGGCATCTGGCAGTTCTTTCGCTGTTGAACTTTTTTTTTTTAAATCAAAACCATTTAAAATCATTTTTCTTACCTTGGTTGAAGTTTTTATTCTTTAAACAACAGCTTTGTTTTCTTTTCTTCTCAATTTTTTAAAGTAATAACACTCCAACTGTCACTTGGTCAAAGAGGAAAACCTTTCAGACCTTCAAATCCACGAAATCCACACTTTTTTCCAGCAACTAGGCACCCAAATGACACAGCTTCTTGTAACATTTTCCCCCTACTCAGGGCAAATATGACGCCAGCGTTGAATGAGTCGCCAGCACCTAGAGTGTCTACCACACCGCCCTCTGGTGGAAAAATTGGAGATGCCACTATTGGTCCATGTTTAGGTTTGGCACAAGCGCCACTCTCCCCCCAGGCACAAATTATCACTGAGCTGATGAACAAGAAAAAATAACCAATTAATTTACAAAATCAATTTAACTTAGGTAATTTAGCAAATTTATACTTGAAAATGAATGAATTGTAGGGTAATCTATGAAATCAAAAAACAAGTCCCCCTCCCAAACACGTACACACAAATAATAACAAGAGTATGGTTAATGAATGAAATAAGGTGAATCCATATAAGATTAATTGCACATTCTGTCACTTAAATTTGGAAAGGGGTTGGATTTGAGGGGTGGAGGAGAGAGAGGTTGGAAGAGAGGGGTTGGGGGTGAGGAGAGGGTTGAACACGTTGGAGGAAGGAGATGTAGTGGAGAGGCCTTGTGTTGTACCTGTCTCTTATTTTTGTGCCCAATCCCTCCACAGTGTCTTCTTTACACTGGTAACCATGAATCTGAGCATGCTCCTTGCTCACAAATACATAATCTGCTTTATCTAAGAGAGGTACTGAAACATTGGAAGAAAATAAAATAGTTAATTTAAACATGTACAAAATTAGAGGCATCACAAATAACACACTGAATCCATCGTTATCATATGTCATGTTGTAAAACACAGAGTGCATTGCTACCATGTCACATCTAACACACTGAATGTATTGCTACCATATGCCACATCTAATACACTGAATACATTGCTGTCATATGTCACATCTAACACACTGAATGTATTGCTACCATGTCACATCTAACACACTGAATGCATTGCTTCCATGTCACATCTAACACACTGAATGTATTGCTACCATGTCACATCTAACACACTGAATGTATTGCTACCATATGCCACATCTAATACACTGAATACATTGCTATCATATGTCACATCTAACACACTGAATGTATTGCTACCATGTCACATCTAACACACTGAATGCATTGCTACCATGTCACATCTAACACACTGAATGCATTGCTACCATGTCACATCTAACACACTGATTGCATTGCTATCATATGCCACATCTAACACACTGATTGCATTGCTATCATATGCCACATCTAACACACTGAATGTATTGCTATCATGTCACATCTAACACACTGAATGTATTGCTATCATGTCACATCTAACACACTGAATGTATTGCTATCATGTCACATCTAACACAATGTATAGATGTTCTCTGTATGTCAAAACTTCTAACACACTGCCTGCCAATAAGTGTCATATTTAACAAAATGCCTGTCTTATCTGTCACATAATTTTTCACTAGCTGTTGAAGATTAACAGGCTAAATTAATGTCACCAATTTCTATCCTGCTCTTCTCCTGTCCAAAAATTGCCATATTTATGGAAAACTTATTTAATTTCCTGTTTAAGACAAACAAATCCAGAATTGTCTCACCTATTTCCATCCTGGTCTTCTCTAGCTCCACTGAAGTAATTATTTTCTCATCTGGATGTGCCTTATTATGGCTGTCTATGGCTTGAAGCATACTAGAAATATCTGGGACATTGGGGCGACCCTGGGTAGGAAGGAGGCACATCAGACTTGCGTAAATTGTAGTAATTCTTGGAAATATTGTGGGAAGGCGATTCTCTGTTGATGAATTTTTTTTTCAATTTGAAAATTCAGTAAAACTTGAAAATGGCCCTCTCGATACTTTTGAAAGGTTCATCACCTAATATGGCCATGTAAGACTCATGCAATTAAAAATATTAATCAATATTTAAATGATGAAATTTTCAAGTTTTTACCATAACCACACTCTATTTACAAAGTCTGACATGAGCAGAGTAGAGTCCTTCCATAACAGGTGTCTCCGCAGGATCTGCCGCATATTCTGGCCAAATAAGATCTCCAATCATGACCTGTACATACTGACAGGGAGCCAGAGTATTGTAGGGCAGATCAAGCGACGGCGATTTAAATGGCTCGGCCATGTACTTAGGATGGACGAGAACAGAGTACCAAAGGTAGCTCTGAGATGGACACCACCCGGAAAAAGAAAGAGAGGAAGGCCCAAGACCACCTGGCGCCGAACAATAATGGCAGAGCTGAGGGAGGGGGACCTTACATGGGGACAGGCCCAGCACGTAGCCAGAGACAGGGCCAAATGGAAAGAAGTGACTGTGGCCTTATGTCCCACGCGGGACGAAGAGCAATGATGATGATGATGACACTCTATTAAAGTTTATATATCACCATGTAATAAATACAAACAAACTATTAATGACTTTTTACTGAATAATAAATAATCTGATGAAAAGAAAAACTATTTTATTTCTTTTCTATTCAAAGTTTTACCTCAAAATGGACCCACTGGTATTTTTGCTTTTTAAGATCAATCTTCTGGAAGTCTTTGTAGGAAAACTCAGGCAAGCTCCTAGAAGGTAAAATACCATTATTCAAGCAAAAAAATTTGAAAAAAAATTTTTTTTTTGAAAAAAATATGCAAATTGCACAAAACAGTCAGGCGTAAGGCAAATAAATTGTTGGCAAATCCCCACCACCACTAAACCTGTCTGTATAGTATGCCATGAATTCCTATGGTAATGACTCGGTGTTTTCAATGGACAAAAATTATCAAACTTTCAGATACATAATTTTATAATCACAAAACTATATTTCTATAAAGCATTTCTGTGGTGCTTTTACTGCATAGAAAAGATTGAGTAATTACTGTACTTGTTGCTGTGTAGGATGGTTCTTGATCCATTTTGTACATTGATAATGCAGTTAGACACTGGAGCGGTGCAGTCGTCCAGGTAGACACAGTTCTCAATGTTTACAGCATATTTGGCAAAATCTTCTTTTAAAAACCTAAAAAAAAGGAAAAAATAAAAGCATTAATTGATGATCTCCTGATATCTCTGTTCTTTATTTTTGACAGAAAATTTTCATTTGTAAATGAATTGTTCTGTTCAGCTAGAGATAAATTTGAAATCAGAATCCAAAATTGCAGTAGTCTGCTTTAGCCTATGCTTTCACTCAGTTCAGCATAATTAACTTTACACAAATGCTTTGCTAAACAAATTTTAATTCTACTACGGCTAGCTTCCAACAGCTGCAAAATACTTTTACTCAAACTTTATTCCCGTATTCCTGACTTTGTTGTGTGTTTGTGTGTCTGAGAGAGAGAGAGAGAGAGAGAGAGAGAGAGAGAGAGAGGGAGAAAGAGAGAGAGAACCGAGAGAAACAAGGATTATAATCAACTTACTCTTTCTCCCTAGTATTAGCTATGGTGCAGAGACATTCAGTCCTGGCTCCTAACAGAGCTAACACAGTGCTGGTGTTGGATGCATTACCCCCTCTCTGCCAGTACATATCAATACATCTGAAATAATATATATAACCATATTGTATTTATCATATTTATTGATTAACAACAATCCTACATTAATCCCACAACCTGAGATCCTGCACTCAGGCCCTGATAATAATGCTGGCTAAGTGAGCATGTGTCTATCTTTAACATATCGATAAAAATTAGATTAGGATATAATGCCAAATTATGGTCTTGCTAAGTTCATGATTTCCAGGTTGCATTTCCCCCTTTACTAAGTTGGGCATAAATTAAAATACAAACCAAGTTACTAAACTAATTATAAAGGAAAATATATATTCAAAACTGGATTTTATACTACAGTGTATATTGTATGTTTTGTCCAATCTCTGTTTTTTTAAACAAAATTATTTATTTGTATAAACTGACAATGACTCAAGAAATTTCCTGTAATGAGACATGTGCTTTAATTGTCTATACTTGTACATGTAAAGACGTGCTTTTAATGTCTATAAACTACATGTAGCGTATCAAATATATGCACTGCAGTGTACTGCTAATTAATTAACCAACACCATACTAAAAAGAATGTTTTTCTATTCTACCTATTGCCAGTGTCTTCCTTGGGAAAGTGTGGAAGGTAACACAGGAGGTCTAGACAAGTCAATCCTACACACAGGACACTTGGTGGTTGCTGAGAAGGCGAGGTCAAACTTGAGCTCATGATTTACTATTACAGGGTAGTTCTTGTATACTGGTTGTGGAAAAATATATGTACAGTTTACCCCACTTGCTTTCACCTGTCAAATGCGCCACTTGTAAAATGCATAACAAGCATGACATGGATAATATCGTCAAGGATCGGGGTTTTCTGGATCAAAAAGTTCTCATTTTGACCTTTATCGCTGAAATTGCCGGGCCTGCAAATACTACGTACTACTGACCTTTGATCCGAATCTTCTAGGGGGAATCCCTTGCAAAGAGTGATAAAATCGCAACACGTCAGTCCGCAACAAGCTATGGGACGCTGGTTGAGGGGATGATCATCCATTTTAAGAGGAAAAGATTTGTTTTACCAGGACTAAATAACTCGTTACATAGGAAATCATGCGTTTTGCATAAGTACCCGTATAGACAAAAAAAGCATGCAGCAGTCGACGTGTAAACATTCATCCTCCATTTTGAACAGTCACATGATGTATGATCTGAACTAGTTGCTTCATTTAATGCTATCAACAGAATCAATTAAGGCATGATTGTTTTGATTTATTTTTACAGGTATAAGTAACTCGCAAGGAAATTATTGTGGCATTTCAATTCCTAGAACCAGCAGAAAAAAGCAGCAAAACTTCTACATCTCGCACAAGTAACTCGAGATCTCGTTTAGTAAACATGGACGACACGTGCGACGATCCAGAATTACTCCTAAATGAGCAAGTGGATGAACAAGTGGAAAACAAATTGAAACTGGCTAAATTGGAGAAGAAAGAACGAGAGGCTGGAATTATCTACTTTAGCAGAATACCACCGTACATGAGTGTGAAGAAAGTGCGACAAATTTTCGAACAGTTTGGGGAAATTGGACGGATTTTCTTACAACCAGACCGTAAGAATCTCACTGCATTTTGCCTCAAGGTTTACTTGTCTCTTAATCTTACTCGTTGCAATTAAAAAAGAGGTGTTTTTAAACTTTGACATAAGTTTTTAAGGAGATATTTATGGTTTGGTAATTGATTGAAATACAGTCATATTTCATGATGCTTTTGTTATTGCAGTCAAGGAGTTTCTGTTTAAACTCCTTGTTGCAGTCTGTTTGATATATAAATATCTGAAATTCATTTTAGGAAGTCATAGATTTATATGCACAGGCTTTTGTTTTGTTTTCCAGAGAGAACCCCAAAAGGCAAAAAGGCCAGATTATTTACCGAGGGATGGCTGGAGTTTGCAGACAAAAGGATTGCAAAGAGAGTTGCACTTTCTCTTAACAACACACAGGTAAAGCCCCTTCCACACATGTCACATACTTGTCCTTGGGACAAAGCTTTTCCCAGCGAACCATCGCATAAGGCAAATAGCAATATCACATAGAGGCTACAATGTATTATATGGAACAAGTATGGGCGAGTTATGGAATTGAGATTCTTGCGCTCGGTTGCAATGTGTGATGCATGTGAGTTATGGGGCCCAGCTGTCATTTGGACGGCCGCCAGCATCACCAGTTGACCTCTATTTTCAAAAACGGACAGATTTTTTGGAAATATGGTGGCTTTAGGCGTACTTGTACTCCCTGAAATTTTGTAGGAAATTATAGGTGGTAATATTGGACAGCCTGTACCCCCTATCCTGGGAAAATTCCTGCCTTGGGTAATAATGACTCACCTGTGTTAGAGTACCTGACGCCTGTTCTTGATATAAACTGGCTTATTTTAGCAATTTATTTAAAATGAATATATTTGAATTAGTCCTATGGTTATTAAACTGCAAATCTTTTAAAATTAGGCCATTGAAAGGCTTTACTAATTTCAGATTGGTGGAAAAAGAAGATCAAGGTGGCATGATGAAATATGGAACATTAAATATCTTCCCAAATTCAAGTGGGTTCATCTGAATGAAAGATTGGCTTATGAAAAGGAGGTTCACAGGCAGAGGATGAGGACAGAGATTGCACAAGTGAAAAAGGAGGCCAACTTTTACGTGCAGAATGTTGAAAAGGGTGACAAATTTAAACGCCTGGAAAAAGCACAGAAGATGAAAGGACAGGTGAGGAAGTGGGAATTCACTCAAAAAGACACAGAGGACGAAATCCTTTCCAAGAAATCAAAACTCGAGACCAGCGAGGGCCAACTGAAAGGTCCAGTTGCTTTAAGACAGAAAAAGAAAGAAAGGAAACTCAAAGGGGACCCAAAGAAAAAAGCTGGATTGAATAAGTCTTTCTTAGCCAGTATATTTTCTGGAGGTGGAATGTCAGATACTTAAATTAGAAATGTGGATTATTTTATTATTATTATTAATAATAATAATTATATAAACCAGACACTTGGGAGATTAAATTTGTGAAAAGCCAATTCATGAATAGTAATTAAACAATTTGATACACATCAAACCAAATGATGGCTTTGGTTATTTATTCAGAAATCCAATAATTGAACAAAACAGGAAAGCAAAGAACAGTTAAACAACAAAGAATACATTAACCACTTGAATTTCAAACTTCTGAAAAATGAGCTTGATTCTTGACAGGAGGTATATTTTAGGGAATGGCTTAAAAAGTCAAACCTCATTAAAAGATAAAACCACTGGAACAACTTAGATGTATGGAACAAAGATGTAACTGTATGTAACTAAGAACAAAGACCTGAAACAAGTGCACACTTGAAAATATTAAGATTGACTTCTTTTTTTTATTTTAAACAGTGTCAGAACAAAAAGAGCTACTTGAACGTATCTACAAGAACGTATCTACAAGAAGTCTTTTGAAAGAGAAAACCCTTACACTGCCTCTGATAACCCCCATATGTGAGAATCGTATTGCAAACTGGGTTAATTTTGTAGATTTAATATCCTACAAAAAGAAAAATCCCTGTCTATCATTTCCATCAACATCTTAACAGTATAGCCTCATGGTACAAATATATATAACTGATTTCTACTGATTTATAGTGATTGTAGTTGTAGGCTGAGAAAATATTAGGAAGGCATATAAATTAACAGCACCTGGGAGCATTCCTCAATGATAGGTGAAAATGTCAGTTTCAGTCCATTAAATCTGGGGATAATTTGCTGCAGAACCCCTTTACTGTCACTGGACATGAATTGACATAAGAGAAAATATAGTCAAACACCTTCACTGGATTGCAATCTTAGTGTTAAAACACTTGTTTCAAGTAAATAGCTTTTCAGAACTAATATTTTGATTGTTAGCCTCCTACACAGCAGACCTTACCTGACCTTCCATTTGTTTGTAATTGGTGTACAACAAAAGGAACAGAAGAAATCCACAAGCTGATTACATTCCAAGCCTCCAAATTTGTATATGTATGCATCCATATGCTCTGGTGTTAGGACAGCTAAATAGATTTTTGACAGCCTTAATTGCATTTTAATTGCATCTATCAATGATTCAGTAATACTTTAAACCATGATGATCCTAATCATGATATTTAAGATCATCTAAATCATGATAATGAAGGTTATTTAAACCAGCTTACTCATCTGTACTTATAAAAGTCCAGTGTCCATCAATTATGACCAGTGGTCAAAGTATGCCAACTTTTTAACTTGACACTTTTCTGTAAGTTTGCAAAAAAATCAGTATAAACATGACTCATCTTTTTTTCTCACAATGGCAGAAAAAAGAAAACTGACAGTGGCTCTATCTTATTTGTTCCTGCCATAGTGGTGAACAGGAATAGCAGGTTTGAGTTTCATAGCTCATGTATCTGGATACTGGTAAACCCTTTCAAATGGCCCTTCATCAAGGCCTAATTGAGTCAGTTGAGGTCCACCCGTTGATTCCTCCCTAGTCTCTCCTGAGTTACTTTGGTTCAACGCCTCCTTTTCTTTCACTCTCTGCTTCCTCTCCTTCTGTCTCTCATTTTTCCACCAAATTTTGAGTTTATCGAGTGTGACCTTTGGCCTTTCTTGCCTTACATGACCTCTGTTCAGCTCATTAACATAATGTATGAGTAGAGGTTCGCTGGGGGTCTTTGTCTTCTGGAACCAGCCTCTCAGTAGGGGGAGCTCATACTTTGGGTGAAAGGTGAGTCGTGATGATGGTGTGACATTTCCTCCTTTTTCTGGACTTGCAAAAGATTTTACTGCAAGTTGTAAGTAAAAATAACAACAAGTACAATACAATCCCCACATATATTTTCAGTCTTGATTTCACTGAGTGTCTTATTTACAAATACGGTGATAATTTACAAGGAAATAAGTAACTTGTGGTTCATCTGACCATATTTAAGGTGAGCATGTAATGCCTAGGCGAATTGCCACCTTCAATTATACTGCAACAATATTTAACCTTCTTGAGAATAAAGATGTTAAAAAAATGTTTTTGAAGCAGTTACTTTTAACATTTTTCTATTGCAGACCCTACCAGCTGATTTTATTTTATTTTATTTTTTTTAAATAAATAGAAATTAGAACAAGTTCATTTTATCAATGTTAATTCCTTACAAGTGTTTACAATTGAAAATCAGTTTAGGAAATCAATAAAAAGCTTAAAATTTAGGTCTTTACCTCTCTCCTCAGTCTTGTACTTGATATACCACTCCCCAAACTCCTTACAGGTCTCGGAGGTGATTATTGCCTTGTATTTGTCATTTGCTATGTTGCTGATCATGGACTGAAATGGAGAGAACCGTCTTATTTATATGTGGAACACACTGGATGGAGTTTACAAACACATACTTTTTTCAGTTTACTAGGGTCACTTAAAGTTACCCTGAGCTACACAGGAATAATATTGAAACTTTCATTATCAGCATGCCTCCATCATTTCCCTTTAATGCTGACAGTGAATGTTAGTTTTCATTTTAACTCAGAGTTTAAATAAAAATAACAAATATATCTAATAATTTAAAGATGTGGATGAATGATTGAGGATGAGTTCCAAAGCATGCAATTAATTATCAAAGTCACATGTCTTAGAAGTATTTTTGTAAAAAAACCTTCTTATTCCTGTCAGCTATGGAATTCATACAAGAATCACTTTTCTGAAAATAGTCATCATAATCTTTCCCTTTTGTTCGCATCCACTTCATTTGCAAACAAAAACAATGTCAAACTATAAATTTTAACATGTATGATGTATCCTCCACAAGAAGATCCGATATGGCATTTTTACACTTGGGGAGGACTGATTTAATCACACAGGATTTGAATCCATTTCTTTCCTTTTATTTTATTATTATTTTACCTGTGAGAGCCCTGAGAGTTTGGCCAGAGTTGGCTGGTTCATCTCCTTCAGTAAGTCGAGCACCATCCTCTTCACCAGCTGGCTTGTCCACACTGCTCTGGAGGAGAGAGGGGAACCCCTGCAGATAATAAATAAATACATAAACAGATGGATAAAGAAAGAAAGAAAGAAACAAATGAATAAAAAAATAAATAAATGAATAAATGAATGAATATAGAAAAAAGAAAGAAAGAAAGAATACGTAAATAAACAGGTATGATGGATGAATGAATGAATAAACAGATAGGTGGATGGATGAATAAAAGAATGAATGAATAAATGAATAAATAATAATAATAATATATGTAAAACAATTATCCATAAAAGCATAATCACACTGTCCAATGCTTCTTTATAGGCTTTCAACCTATTTACAATTCCCCAATTGGTGACATCATTACCATGAATAAAAAGTTACATAAAACCATTTCAGTGCCCCCCTCTCACCAGAGAAAATTCACTGATAATCAAACGTCAGATCAACATTTTTACTTGCTTGGGTTAATTAGAATATAAATCTTAAGCATCCAGGCAATATTTTTCACTTCTTTTTTATAAAATTTTCTGCTTTTTCTTTACAAATGTTGATACTTTTGTTGCACTGTGAGACTGTGTTTGACATGAAAAAAAATATTGCATGTTAAACAAAATGCTTGGCACTTGTAATGAGGAGTTAATATATATATAAGAATAATGTAGTCCAGAAACATCGAATGTCTTCGGTATGTGAGTAGTTTGTCAAAAACTGGGCAGTAATGGAATATGGACTGGTCCTTTATACAGAGGAAAAACTTTTCATAAGTTAAATTCACCAGACTCTTGTCTGCATTGGGAGAGTGAATCAAAAATTAATGACAAGCCACAGGGCTTTCAGGTACATTTTGGCAATATGGCAGATGATGAACATTCCAGAATTGTGTGGATCATGATAGTCTGTGACTGAGCAACTTCAAATTATGCCCTTACTGTAGGACAATTAATTTTTTTTAATATAACTTCCTATTGGTCACTGCTTCCTGTGTTCACTGCAATATACTTTTTAAATATCCACTGTTGGATACTGCTTCTATATGCTCAGCACTTTATCATAAAATACAGGTTATCAACTTAATTTGAAATTGGTTTGGATATTGAATCTGTTTTAAGTGTTGTATATGGACACCTGATTCAAGGCCCACTCTACCTCTGTGCTCTGTATTATCAGGGTGGACATGATCATGACATGCTGGGGTCATCAATTACGGTAATGTCTTTATCTTTTGAATGGGCAAAAAATATCAAGCTTTCAGATACATCAAGATTTCAAAATCATAAAAATTATATTTTTGAATAGCATTTGTAGTGCTTTTAATGCATGGAATAGAACTACAAGGTAGTCTGCTTTTTAATTTTGTTGCAACCACTCAATAGGAATGCTCTTATTTTAAGAATGATGGCTTGAAAAATACAGTATCTGTAAAATTCAGTTTTACCCATTGAGAAGATTGAGTCAATACCATAATTTTTTTCAGTAAATCAAGTATTTTGTTCAGCGTTTGCTCAATTTGGACCGGCTGACCTGACATCAAATTATCAATAAATATTTTTATAATTGTTAAGACTTCCTCTCAAGTTTGATAAAATGTGCATAAAATTACAAACAAAGAAGTAAAATGTAAAGATCTTTATTCCATCGATTGTTATACAAAAATACCCTGTACCACAAAATATGGCTTTATTATGGCTATCAAATATACATACACACAAAATATATTTATTAAGTTCAATATAATAGAATCATTTAATGCACCATGACATGTGTTGGGTAATCTTTTGACTTTTTGCTCAAAAACACAAAAATAATGACTAGTGTTTGCGAAACCCTGATGAAAAATACAATATCCAGAATAAGGAAAAGAAAGAAAGAAGTCTTTTTTACTTGTCAAACAATTACAATATGCCACCATGGTCTATCTGTTAGATTAAAAAATCACTGGCAGTTAGCAAAGTATGAAAATAAGGAGCTTTGTCTTATTAAGTACTTAGAATATCATGATGTCAAAATTAACACAAACTGCTTATGAATTAATACTACAATTAAAAACATTTAAATCTGAATCCTGTTGAGTCAAGCTAGTTGAAGAAACAGCTAATATCAACTCACATCACCACATTTTCTCATCACAGGCCACATCTCCTTATACTACCTTAAGTATAATGGCAAAAAAAAATATATTTACATTCCGGTAAGCACCACAGTACTCATCCACTACAGAAAATATTGAAATGGGAACAAAATACTGTAAAGATATGTTACACAATGGCAAAACAGCAAAGGAGAATGGTCTTCTCAGTAACCTCGGAGAGCATGAACTAGACACTGATTGGGTTATTTAATAACAGTCTAGCATATCTAGAAATATCTCTTGGAAACTTAATGAAATGAAAATTTACTGTGTGCATCTACCAGACTAGACTTTGGGTTACTTAATAACAGCCTAACGTATCTATAAACTGTGAGATGTAAATCAATGTGTATATCTACTAACTACTTAGTACACAAGTTATCCAAATAATGTACAAATATACATGTTATACTCCATCAAGCTAACATCACATGTCAACTTCTCAACAGACAACATCTCTAGTCATCTTTATCAAACATCTAAGTTCTACACTTTACTTCATGCTAAACTATAAACTAGTGTGTGGACTGGGTCCACTTACGTCATAAGCTAACTACTATATTGCTGTCAGTTTTGAGTGAAAATAAATAAATAAATACAAATTCTTTCAATGGTTGGTCTATGATAAAAACATTGAAAAACTTCTAGTTTCTCTTTTCATCTCATGTATTCTTCTGCAGAAAGCACTGAAAACATTGTCAATAAGCTATACAAATGAGGAAATACAGCATTTATCGTCCTCATAATAATATCACACCTCAATATGTTAGTTCTACATTTTGGCCCTAATACACTTGATTGGTCTCAACTTATATTATAAATATAACCTCTTCATTTGTTAACATACATATAGAATATTGCTTATTTTAATTAAATTTTTCCATTGGTCTGAATTATTATACCACAAACTGTCACAGTATTAGCACATCATCTTAGCCTCTGCCATCTCGTAGGCCATAGCGATTCTCACGTCAGCACCCTTCAAACGCTTCACTTTGGCGCGGTGATTCTTGAACCACAGCTGAACATTGCGCACATTCAATTTGGGAAATTTCTGTCGATACTCAGAAGAGTTCAGAATGTCACAGTACTTCTCCATCTCGTACATAGAGGGATGCGTGTCCAAGAGGAACCAGGACTCAAGTCTGGGGATTTCAGTGATGGGATCAATGAAGACCCTTGTGCGTTGTCTCTTCTCGGTGGTCACTGTTGGAGAGGTGGTAATTTCATGGTCAGGGTCAGATCTGGCGTAGCTCGGACCGTGTCCACTTCCAGGTGAGGTGGCAAAAGGAGAAGTTGCCGGTGACGAGGAACCAGACTTGGGCTGTATCATCAGCAATCCGTTGCCCATTCCACCACTCTGTTGGGCCTGCACGAAGTAGGGGTTGAAGTATGGATTGAAACCAATAGGCGGCAGCACTGCCTGCTGTTGCTGGTGCTGCTGGAGAGAGCTCAGGGTCAGAGGAGATGGAATCTGTGCACCACCAAACATACCATGTGGTAGCTTACCATTCGGAAACACAAGGGGTGGAACACCCTGATACCCTGGGGCCAAGGGGGACTGTGCAGAACTAGGGGGGTATAACCCAGTACTGTAATCCTTCACTTTCTCCTGTTTGATCTGTCCATTAAATCCAAATACTCCAGTGACTGAAGGGCTGAATGAAGAGGTGGCCCCTTTAACATTCTCCAATGGGGAAGCTGACCTTGAACTTGACCCAGTAGGAGACCTTGAACTTGACCTTGAGAATGACCTTGGGAACTGGTGATGAGGTAAGCCTCTGTGTGCACTCCAAGATGTACCATCCTCCATTTTGATTTTCTTGTGAGCTGGTTCAGGCTGAAGCTCATATGACAATGATCTGCTTCCCACACTGGAGGCGACAGAACTTGGGCGCGAGTTACTGGAGCTGTATACACTGGCTGCCCTTGGGATCCTGTCCTCCGAGCTACGTTTTGTCAAAGAGAAGTCTACTGGTTCTTCCTGAGGTTCCGCTGAGCTTGTCACTTCTACTTCATTTGGTTGGGAATTATAGTTTTTCTCCAAAGCATAACTTGTTTCGCCTTGACAGTGATTGTTGGACGTGGGTTGACCATGGGTTGTCACAGTTTTTTCCTCAACAGAGGGAGCACCTTTATTGCTTGAAGCTTCAAGACAAGCTGAGTCAGTTTTTGCAGATTCATCATCAAGCATATCCTCATTTTGGTCAATCACAATACGTAGTGGACTTTCATCCTCACTATCATCTTCAACATCTATTTCCTCATCATCATCTTCTTCGTGACTAGAATTGGACACGTAACTGTTCTCCAACCTGGGAGAATTGGACTGCGAGCCAAGCTTTTCATCCTTGGGACTGTTTACTATGGAGGCAATGGAGTGGGAGAGACCCATGGGTTGGGTGACCTGCTGAGGCGAGGTTCTTCCTAGGTGGACTGGTCGTGAGGTAATAGAGAGTGGATGGACTGCACTGGGATGAGCTGGTGAGAGTCTTTCTGTAGAACCCATCTGAGGAGGGAGACACCTGAGGTGTTCTTTTGAGTTGTAGTTGAGTTTGTCACTGGAGTCACTGAGTGCATTGAGGCTGTCTTCTGTACGTGCAATCCTACGCCGCGCAGCACGCAGATTCTTGAACCAGTACATAATGTTGGTGACATCCAGGGGCCTCTTTCCATATCTCGTAGGGAGAGAATTGAGTTCAGCCACGTAAGCCTCCATCTGAGTACGGTTTGGGTGATCGTTGATATTAAACCAGTATAGAAGCCTGGGAACTTCATAGTGTGGGTCAAAGTTGACTCGCATCCTTGGGCGTGATTTTCCGGCACTCCCAACAAAAGAATTGGGTGAGGTCATGTCTTGGGCGTCATCTGCAGTGCTGCCAGCTGGTGGCGACCTGTGAAGTGTGAGGTGATGATGTCCGTTGTTGGGTGGGAAAGACACTTGCTGGTTTGGCTCCCCAATCTGGGCTTGGGTCATAGATGGGTGCGGGGGAAGGTAAGTCCCTCTTGTCTGTACGGTAGAGACACCTAGTGGCTGTTCTGTGGTGCCACCTGCTGGGGGCACTTGCTGCTGAAGAAACATCATGGTTTTTCTCTGAGATTCCGTGCCGTCTTGGTTCAGCGATGCCAGAACAGAGAAGGCCCTGCTCTGAAGCTGGTCTTGATACCATCTATAGAAGTCCTCCTTCATGGTGGGAGAGATGACGGAGTCCGTGATGATCTGTCCCTGAGAAATCTGTGACAGGATGTCCTGCAATGTCAAGGTAAATTCTATGTGATTGACAGAAAAACAATTATAAAGTTAAAGAAATTAAAATTAACTCTGAACAGCTTTTACCAAAAACACTGCACAAATTTTGGACTAATAAAATGTCAGAAAATTTCTTCAAAAAATTGTGTTGTGTAAACATTTGCTACGTGCAGGTCTTTAGCTGTACATGTAATAGTTGCATGCTTAAATAAAAAAAAAAAAACTATACCAAGATTAAAAAAAAGTCTATAAAACAATGTCTGATCTTATCAGATACATCAGAAACTGACACCTGATTGATATGAATGCAAAATAATAATAATAATAATAATAATAATAATAATAATAAATAAATAAATAAATAAATAAATAAATAAATAAATAAATAAATAAAGATTTCTGAAGTAGTCTACCTTATCAAGTGGACATCCAGAAGACAGCAGCAATTCCTGAGAGTATGACAACAACAACCGGAGCAGCTTGTCCTGGATGTCTGGTGATGATGTTGTTGATGACAAGGAGGAGGAGGGCGAGGAAGAGGACGGGTTACACGGGGTGTTGTCAGTACTGAAAGTAGGAAGGGAACTCAAAATGGCCGACCGGATAAAGCATCTTACTCTCCTGAATCGTGCAATGTTGCTTCAGTTGACGATGATAGTAGGATAAATGTGGTCCAATAGTAAATATTCATCAAACCAGTAACTGCCTTGATACACAATTTTATATTTCAAGCATGTAACAATCGGGAGGGTGGGAGCACACGTCAAGATATGAAGAGCACCAACTTGATGGTATAAATGATTGCTTTTGATTGAAATCACCATTAACCAAAATTAATCTCAGAAAAAAAAAACATCCTATCATGTTACAGAAAGGGAAAAATGAACCCTTAATAGATGAAAATATTCAGATTATTAACAAGATATCCCAGTGCCATTCATTACCATAGTTGGCACTAGAAGGGGGTAATAAACTAAGTTTAACCCACTTGACACTATGCGCAAAAAGCATGAATAAAACACAAATGCTTATGGCTTGAAGTAAAAGAGATACCACTCTTTTTTCTTTGACTTAAAAAGTTTCTTACTGTCTTGTGGTGAAACAATTATGATAGGGAAACTTTTGGTTTCTAAAGCAGGTAACCGTTGGAGAGGGACTGAGAAAACAATTTCAAGCAATAATCTTTAGTTGGTAAACTGAGTCATATGTGTTTCTGACAGCCTACATACTCAAGTTGCCAGTATTTCCTTATGGTCCTCACTTTTCACAACCTGTCACAGTTTTGGGTGAAAAAGTTTCCCTTAGTCTCTGAAACTCTGGTATGAAAAAACCTATCCCTATCCATAGATAACATAGTACTGTTCCTACCTTGAGATTTTAATCCTCAGTGTGGCTATGTTGGTCAGTTCCCCCAGAATCTGGTCTATGGTGGCCTCCTTGTTCTCAGTTATAGTATCAAACGCCAGAGGCTTCCAGTTCTTGATCTGAATAGCACCTGAAATAATAAAACATTGTTAAATATCAATTAAAAATTCATTATAAAAAAAAAAACAATAATAATTCCAAAAAATATGGGACTTTGCACAATCCCTGTTGCCTAATGGAGTCTGAAACACTTAAAAAGTAATATGACTTAAATTATCTGAAAGTCTCAGTCTAGATGCAAGTATCACCTGCAAGGCAAACACACATTATAATTCAATACACATTAAAACATAGAGAGCTGTCTCTGTGACCCTTACTTCTCCACTGCTGAGCTGGTAATGACCAGATCTCAGAGAAGTCCTCTCTTTTATAGGGTTCATCAGACATTCAAGCTGTCCCCAGTAAAACTGTCAGGTGTCCAGATAATGACTGACATGTGTCACCTGTCTGTTTGACACTGTGGATGTCATCAAGTTAATTGCCTGATCATTGATTAACAACAGATTAAGTCATTTGCATCCTTATCACCTGGAGAAAATGCCAACTTTGACCTCCTTAACAGCTTGACTGGTTTATCTACATGATTGGTTGATATGAATTTGCAGGTATTCTATTGTATTGGTAACTCCAGTGAAACAATCCTATGTATGTCCTTATATTGCTGTTTGAGTTTTAATCATAATTTTGACAAAGATGACTAAACAACTGAGACCTAGGGGCTTATAGCCACCTCTTTTAGTTTTAAAGCAAAATTCTTTATTTTTTAATTATATAAATTATTTACAATGTGTATCTTTACAATGGCCACACAGACTGCAAAATAGATGTGTCAAGCTTGGTTTAAACTGGCCTATCTTCACTGTAAACACACATCAACACATGAAGATTAAGCTTACAACACTTAAGTAAAACCCATCCTATTGTTTTGTGAAAAAATGACCTGTCTACACTTTAGGTGAGCTATGTATTCCCCAGGTAAATGATAGGCTCATGTCATTCTCTGGTTCAGTCATAGGTCACCATGTTAAAACTCTTCATTTTGTACCAGGGACAACTCATTTTTAGTGGACTTCAATAAGAAAAGGTATGCCCAGTACCTTTGGCAGTGAATCTTAACATTTACATACAAGTTGAGAAACACAAAAATTTAACATTTTTTTTTTTCACAATTGAAGTATCTTTTTCATATGTGGTCTTTAAATATATCTTTCCCCTTACATTGGGTTTGGCAGTACCACCTATGGATATTTTCTTTCATTTTTCAGATTTATTTCAACTTTTAAAAACTCGTACTTCTTAAAGGTGACTATTAAATTTACTATTTGAACTTTTTCCTGGACATTAACCCTATGAACACAACCCTCTTTTACTATGTGGATCATGCTACACTGACTACAAGCACTGATCACTCATCTTAATTGACAAAGAACAGATAACTTCCCTGCAAAAGCAACATTTCTTACCATTATACAGCATAAATTTCAACTATCAATTTGACCCTATCTCATCAAAAAGACGATAAATGAAGACATGCATGCAAGGGACAAAATCTTATGGATTTCTACTGGTGTTTTGAATTTGTACGTTAGTCTACTTATTATCAATCACCAGCAAAGGTTCACATCCTATATATCTACTTGAAGATAATGGGAAATCGCAGTTTATCTTAAAAACTACTGTCCCTACTGGACATATAAGTCATATAATTATTTTTTTGTGTCATGAAAATATTTCCGTGTATGAAAACACTAAAACACCCCAACAAGATTTTTTAAAAGTATTTTCCATATTTGACCCTTATTTAAAATAATTTCACACCTATCTAACTTTTTTTCTTCGTCAGTACTCAAATAAATAGATACACATACACCAAGCCATCTTTCTATACCTGTCCAGTACAATCCCTGACAAAAACTCACCTTATCAATTCCTCAATGTTCAGTCCAACCTAGTAATCTACGAAGCAGAATCCTAAAGAACCTAACAGAGAACTGAACTGTTCATCTTCTCACTCTGAAGACATCCACTGGTTCTGAGCCCTCAATATAAAACGCAGTGTCT
The DNA here is from genome assembly GCF_051362555.1 of Lingula anatina. Classification (NCBI taxonomy): domain Eukaryota; kingdom Metazoa; phylum Brachiopoda; class Lingulata; order Lingulida; family Lingulidae; genus Lingula; species Lingula anatina. Next base: position 10,439,896 of record NC_141774.1, on the reverse strand, counting down.
TCTAATCAACCAGTCTCCAGCCACAATCAAAACACAACAATGCCACTTCTTCAGCACAAGTCCAATAATTACACCAACAATGTAATTAAGGCCACTACCTTCATCCCCTTACTGTCCAATAGGCAGATTAAGTCCTCCCCAGGACACTGGTCATTTTCCACTGACCAGGATATTATACCTATTATCTACCTGAGCTGGGGAATTCCTCCTATTGTTAGCAAGTCCCCCTCCTCCCCCTCCCCCCCTGCTGGAGGTGGGTGGTTAGAGTTTTGTTCCCATATCTCTTTGATCTTAAATACCTTGTCCAACATCTGGGAGTTATCTTGTATCTATTATCCTCTTCCACAGAGGGGACCTGGACACATTATATTAGAGTTATAATATGGTTTTGGGTTTTTAACCCAGAGTTTTCTTGAAACTGAATAGAAGCACAATGGCTTGATAAGATATTTTTATTGTACTGTTTGTTCCTTCTCATGCATTATTTTATTGACTATTTCATGTGTGTTTCAATCTGCCTATCAAAAATGGCTTTTTTTGTATCGCAGCATTTTTTTTAAATTCTGTACATTTCCAAATGTGAAAAATCTATTCACAACTTAATTTTACACATCCCTTTTCCAAGGCCATAGATTTTTTTTCTGTGCTAAGAGTTTACATTCCAGTGTCCAGAAGATTTTTCACTCACACCAGTGTGCAAGAGGGTGTCCCCTTTCCACTAATCCAGGTAAATCATCTAGCTACCTGTCACTGTCCATCTGCAGCACCAGGGCCCTTACCCAACTCCTTGTGGCCCTGATAATGCATAATTATGATGATTATGTTTACTTGTCAATAAAAGCATGCAGTAGATCACAAAACACAAGCTTACATTTAGGCCCTGGCATCTGTATAATGATGAGGAGATAAGTAGTTAAAAATTGCATGCCAAACAAATCAGTAACATGCTCATCTGCACACAAAGTGTTACGTCATCTAATGTGATATCAGTAAACCAGTGTGACAAACAAATCTGTAACATTGGTCATCTCTGAACAAAGCATTAATAGTCGGCGAAGACCCTACCTGAAAAATGAGCATAATCAACAGATTGGTCATATGGCCATCGTTGTGTAAATAATCAAAACAATAACACCGAATCTGCCACTTGAGTCTCATGTTATAAATAAATCAACAGAAGGCCCAGGTGTCCTCCAAGTATTTAAACTAAAGACAATGACACCTGAACTTCCTGACAAGCAATTAAATAAAGATTTTGGAATGAAAAACATCAATTAAGTCTGTCACTAACTCATCAGAAAGTTGAAGACTTTTGTAACACGGTAATCAGTCACCTACAAAGCTCTCTTCCAAAGCATATGGTTAAGTTCAATATACTAAATATATCATTCTAAACTCCAGGTAACAGAGCCATCTCCTTCTGCACAGCAATAAGGATGTACCTCAATTGAAGTAAACAACTTCAATAAACCTGTTTTTTGAACTTTTGAAATATTTCTGTTTTAGCCAAGGGGTAAAATATTGTTTATTTATCCCAACTTGTAAATACTTTTTTTCTGATTTATAAAATTGTATTTCAAACACTACTGATCAATTCAATTAACTGAATTTTCAGAAATGGCATCTTTATCATCACCACCCTCCTAATCAAGTTTCTAATCTGGATAATCTGGAAAATCACTACTCACCTTTCCCCAGTATGCCAACATTCCAATTAGCATAATTATAGCTGTTGATACAGGTATATCCTGTTTATTTTTTTCAACAGAATGAGACAGGAAGTTTACTATTACTTACACTTATTTTGCAAATTAATGAAATTCAAATGAAATTCAAATTGCTCCTTTCCTGTGGTAATTAACATGTATGTTTAAGTGTCACATTTTTTTTTCAATAAGGGCATCAGTCCAAGTTTCTTGTTAAATGTACAATCATACCTTAGGCAATTCAATATATTTTTTTATATTTTGAGTTTTGATTGGAGGGGAGGTAACAAAAACATGTTTATGTTGTTGTTGCGGTATGTTTGTTTATTCACTTTGTTTCAGTATTGCAAGAATAAAATCAGAGAGAGAGAGAGAGAGAGAAAGAGAGAAAGAGAGAGAGAGAGAGAGAGGTTGTCTTTATGCCCAAACACATGATATAATGCTGCACATGCCTTATATGATAATCTGGAGAAAAAGAGGGAAAAAAATGTCATGTTTTTCTGATAATTATGAAATGCATCAAAGTGGGGAAAAGTGAAGAAAGACAATAAGCCAATCCAGCTGCTAAAAACAGTTTGTTACAACATTCTACTTAGAAGAAAGAAGAGGTTGAGATTTAAGACAGAAAACTCAGGTGGCACCTCCTCCTCCCCAACCCCCCTGCTGTTCCCAAATTGATAAAATTAAGACGAGTCCAGCCCATTTACATCTTCCTGTCTTACTGAAAGCCAGGTGAGACAAACACACAGAGGTAGAGCTGAGGGATTATCCACAAACTAACTCACCCATTCTGTCACCTGGATTGTAATCTAGAGATCTGATCAACTTTGGGGAACTCCGTCATTAAGTCTGTGATTAGGTCCATCGTTGAGTCTGTATCAGTTCCCAGATCTGACTTAACCTGCCAGACAGGTTTGGGAGAACGAATAATATACAGGACACCCAGGAAGGGGGGTTAATTGATGATATTGAAATTGTACTGAAGAGGCTTTCAATAATTTACCTGTGAAAAGCAGATGCTTTGTGACAACAAACCCAGGGTTAAGGTGATCTACATATTAGCTTTGGCTTCAACCTGTTTTTTACTGGTACATTTTTTAACTTACTTTTACACTATAAATAAAATTAAAATTCATTTTTTAAAAAATTATAAAGGTAAATAAAGAGTAAAGAGGAAAGCAGAGTATATCTGCCTGCTTGACATATTTCTGTCATTTTCATGTTCTCTAAAAGTAATGTATTTTATACTGAATACCCTCTCACATACCATTTAAAAAGTATAAACACAAATAAAACACCCCTGCAGTAATAAAAAAACAATAATAATATACCATATCTGACCTCATCCAAAGCCACCTCAAAGCCTATGAACTGCCACTGGTCTTTGTTCTTTAAATTGCTTCACTCCCATAAAAGTGATCATTACAACCAATAAACCAAAGGCATTGACTTGGTTAAAGCCACACTCAGTTGAGATTCAATGAAAAAAGCTCCCAAATGATAGCTTGCTACATCTAATATAGCAAATGTCACTTGTTAGACGACAAGGAGAGGTCACAGTAGACAAAGTAAGGGGGGGGTAAAAAGGCCATGTACGAAACTTAGGTAATAGGAAAGGAGTAGGACAAGGGGTAATCCCAGGTTCACATCAGCCCGACACTGCCGCCAATTCACACAGTGTCACACCAAGTGACATGACGCTGCAATTTGTGTGACATTATCAAAGGAGATGGATGTCCTTGCCAATAGTCAAGAGATCAGAGCTGACAGGTGAACTTTAATGCTATGGAAAAATTTGTGGTACTTTTTGTTAATGTTATTAAAGAATAAATAAATAAATAAAGAAAGAAAGAAAGAAAGAAAGAAAATACAAGATGCTAATACTTTATATTTATAAATAAATAAATAAATAAATAAATAAATAAATAAATAAATAAATAAATAAATAAATAAATATGATAATATTTCCTATAACATCTTTCTGAATCAGTAGCTTTCTTGCCCCACTTATTCAATTTCAGCTCAAGAAAATAAATAAATAAATACAAACAATTCACCAGCATTTTTATCTAACTCTTACAAATACACTTATACAACTGACAACGACAACACCTAAATACAGAAAAAGCAAACATTTTTATCCAAAAGCTTTTACCCAACCGTTACATCTCTTTTTAATAGCAAAACATTGTAATTTCAGCAATGACTCTTATTCTTTATTTTAATTTCTGCTGGTATTCTTTTATTTCTATTATATTTTCATCTTCCTTACAACCCAGATGGTAAAACAATTTCCGTTTTATGTGCATTTCATAATACAATTTTATACACAATAAAATTGTATAAATAAAATTGTAAAATTGTAAAAAATTGAATAAACTTGATTGATTTTTAATTAATATTATTACCTCTCCCTTCCCCCCTCCCAGCCCCCCCCCCCCCCAATCCCCTGTGCTAATACACACTTATTATCATTCCACCTTTATGAAAGTCACCGTATTGACAAAAACTCTGTCACGCCATCATGGTCTCTCACAGCCCCCTCACAATGAGCCCTTTGTTCCGTCAATAATCAATCATACCCAATAAACCACCACCTCATCCCTACCGTACAACAACTGACTGTGTAGTAAGTCAATTAATGATGAGACAGATTTGGCTTATTTATCTTATATAGAAATAGCCAGTTTCTTTTCTCATCTTTTTTTTTCCTCACAAAATCAGTACAATAGGTACCCTTTATACATCATAATCATATCAAAATGTATGACATATAAAGTATTCACTTAAACAAAAAAATTAACTTTTTCTTTAAAATTTATGCATGCTTGCAAATTATGCAATTGATGTACTGTAACAGTAAAATCAGTGATTTGGCTGAACAAAAAAAAAAAAAAATAAAATAAAATAAAAAATAAATAAATAAATAAACTAATTTATTCATCTATTCATTTATTTATCTATTTATATACGTATTGTAATTCATCAATATATTTTTAACTTTTTAATCAATATAAAAATGTCAAAAGGATAAGTGAAAACGAAACATCAAAATAAGAAATTCAATGATATTTTTAATAAATAAATGTCAGAACTACCTCTACTAGTAGGTGCCAGTGATCTCCTGTCTCTACCCACCTTTAGCAGACATTGCGTCCAGTGAATTGTAGCCCAGTTTGAGCAGTGCCGTCACCACAATGTCATGGAAGGGAGTGTTACTGGCCAGGATGGCATATCCATCTTGTTCAATGGTGGTGTCAGGTGCGTCTTGGGCAGCAGCGCCGTCTGGTGGCACCGGGCTCTGGATGTGCTCTACCACGCAGTGAATGGGGAGGGATTTGACTGGAATGGAATGAATGGACAATGTATTCACAGGAAATGTGCATTCGTCTTGTTCAGTTGTGGTGGTGGGTGTATCTTGACCAGTGGCACCATCTGCTGGCAGGACGGGAAAGGGGGGGGGGATGTGTCCCACTATTACCAAACTTTGCAAGGTGTTTTTGAATATACCAAGATAAGGCTGCCATTTAGCGAAAAAGCTAGAAAAATACGGCATGGGGGCCAGGGGACGTCCAGGCTAATGGTAATATTGACTTTCAAAAAGCCAGAAATCTGCTTATTTTATTTTCATTTTTTATTTTAATTTTTTCTTTATTTTTGGCTCCCAAAAAGTAAGAAATCTGCCAAAAGTCAGAAAAATCTCATCCCTGATATATGAATGTGTATACACGCACATTGTATGTTTGTGCGCTGCCTGTGCATTTCAACCTTGAAATGGCAAAAGAAACCACTTTACTGGCCTTGTAGTACCAGGTAAAGAAGTTGTCAGGTATTTTATCCTCTGTCCTTTATCCCAATTACCTCACACATACTAGTACGTACTCAGTCTGTGCATTTCAACCTTGAAGCAAAAGAACTTAAAACCCCATTCTCAAAGACACACCATCAGTCTTCGTAGATCAACATAACTGTGCCGGGGCTCTCAAGTGCAATCAGCTTAATTGAATGACACGCCTCATTTGTTTCCAATGTACCTGTATAACCACCAGTTTCTCTGTATTCTATTTAACACCAGGGCAATGCATGTTAATCTGTTAACATGACTGCAATCTGCGAGAATTCCTGCAGCATTGGGTCAACCCATGTAGACTGATGTTTTCTATGGGAATGAGGTCTTATAGTCTAGTGGGATTTCCACAAAAGATGAATAGTAGGGGCATTTTGGGGTAAAAGTTGGGAACCAGGCTTATTAGCATAATTTTGGGATGCTGAATCCGATTTACCCGGTTCCCAAGCGAAATTTTGCGTTTTTAACGGTCTAATTTGCAAAAAAACAAAATGGCCGCCAGATTTCCTATTTTCTGCAATATCTCTGGGACTAGACAGGTGAACATGACAAATGAAGTGTCTTTACCTATATTTTCAGGGTCGAGGAACATTATTAAGATGTTTCTGTTAGAATTAGACTTACGCAATTTTCCTAAATATGCAAATTAGGATCGCCATTGCTGAAAAACTGTTTTACTTCTGTATCTCTATAACTAGGCAAGCAAACATGACAAATGAAGTGTCTACACCTATGTTCTCAGGGTCAGGGAATGTGATAAATCAGATGTCTTGTCTTATGGGTAGCAATGACTTTGTGAATCTTGTCCGAGTAGCATCTTCTATTGTTTCTTCCCTGTATCTGTCAAACACAAGTCAATCTGCTGATAGTTAGAACCTGCCTCCAGAACTGCTTTTATGTTAACTAGGCAAGCAAACATGACATATGAAGTGCCCACGCCCATGTTTTCAGCGTTAGGGAAAGTGATTAAGACATTTTCACTATAATCAAATCAGCAATGAGTGCTACACTGTCACACTGTAGCAATTATTCGAATCTGAATTGAATTTTGCAATTAAATACTGCACTGCCATTGGGATGTTACTTTTGACTTTTAAGATTTTAAAGGGCGACTGTCCATTTTACTTAAACTCTACCATAGAACTTTTAACTCCTATCAGATCACTTCGATCTAGTGGACAAATTCAACTTAAGCGAAAAGACACCAAAAAGACTCTTAAGACATATGGACACAGAAGTTTCGAGATTTGTGCACCGATTTTATGGTCTAATTTTATCACAAGATCTAATGTGTCTCTGGATGACTCATATTACTGTTTTAAGAAGAATTTAAAAACTTTTTTATTTAAAGAATACTTTAATTTATAGCATCTTTTTAGTTTTTAAAATTTTTAAGTATTCTGTTTTTAGTCTATACTGGCTTTAATTTATCTGTGGAGTTATATTTTTTATGTAAACAGCGCTGAGACGCATGTGTAGCGCGGTTTTAAAGAAGTGTTTTATTATTATTATTATTATTATTATTATTATTATTATGTAAACATATTGGATCACACGACTGCCCTTTTTACCTAGATTTAAAAAAGATTACCTTATTAATGCAATGGAGGGATTTGCTGAATCAAGTAATTCATGTGATGCAATGTACAGACTTCACATTTAAAATGGATTTTTTTCAAACATATTTTCTTTGAATTTTCCCCATATATTAGTAATGGATGAAAAAACACTTGTTATCGTGTTCGATATGGCAACCCGTGTGAAAACATAATCAAAAATATAATTTAAATTATAATTTAATATTCAAATCAGCGTTATAAACAGCGCATGGATAATTTTATAGCTGATAACGAGGTATAAAATTCTTATGAACTCGATATTATCAATAATATCAGTTGGTAAGGATTTTCTCTCACACAAAAGAATCATCAATACAAATGTGAAAAATGGAAACTGATAACAATGCCTGCAGCCTCAACCAGAGCCCTCATTCCATGCAGAGAGGTTTCTGAGAGTATGATCCAGTATTGTGTTACACGCATTAGTCAGAGCTTGCCTTAACTTGTGCCGATTTGTAGGGTGGACGGGTAAGCTCTTGATTCTGCTAGCGATTTATGCCCACAGGTTTTCTATAGAATTCATGTCAGGGGAATTTCGTCAGCCAAGGCAACTGGTTTACCTCTTGGTTTTGCAGAAAAGCAGTTATTGCATGGGCATGGTGTGGTCGGGCATTGTCATCTTGCAGGATGAAGTTGTCCTGGAAGTACCTTCTTGCAAATTGCAAGCAAGTATTCTCTAAAATGTCCCTGTATTTTATCTGGTTGAGGTTTCCGTCAATTGCCACCAATAGTGTTTTGGCTCCAGAGTGGAAACTGGCCCATACACAGATACTGCCACGGCCACAAGTCACTGTAGTGTGACACAATCCTCGTGCAGTAACTCGTATGGAAACCTACTGACTCTGATTCAGCCATCGCGGTGGTGGAACTCAAACCCTGCCTCATCTGTTAAAATCTACATGAACCCAGTGCTGTGCCTGGAACCGCAAATGGCGTCTAGCCCACCATGTTGCTAGCTTGCATTCACTAGAGTTCTTTGAATGGTAATTTGCCACTCATTTTGTTCAGCAAGAGTTGTCTTTGTCCGGTTGTTGCGACATAACCGCAGAAGCAAGGGGTCTTCCCTTCTGGTGGTGACTTTAAGACATTCTGGCCGTGGTCTCTGTGTTAATGCACCAGTCTGGGCGTGTTTCTGTAAGACGTTAGAAACTGCTCCCTGGGACACATTCAGCTGTCTGGCAATAGCAGTTTGCTTCTGTCCATTCTGGCATAATGCAACAATAGTGTGGCAAGTTGCTGCCGTTAGTTCACATACCGTAAGGTCAGCTAAGAGTCTGCAAAATATCAAACTCTTCTGACTGGACGTTGTCGAAATATAGAGACTTATTCTGCAGAACTGCTGCCCTTTTATACGCATTCTGTAACCAGCCAAAGAGGACTGCTCAGAGAAACTGCCACATATTACGTAATGCAGGCCCTGACCCCCCCCCCTCACCCCCTTCGAATTCTGGTCCCCCCTTGAAATTATTATTTTGACTAGCTGAATCATAGTTGTAAACCATACCAAATGGCACCATTCGCCCTCTTAAATACCAAAATTTTGTGTGACCCTTCAACAGGCCCCTGACCGGTTGCCAAGTGGGGGGGGGGGGGGGGGGGGGGGGCTTTGCATCCGCGGACTCCCCCTTCAAATGATCCCGGATCCGCCTCTGCTCACCTTGCCTTATAATTGATGGGCAAGCACTGAAAATTTCACTGGGAAAGCCTGACAATGCAGTGACCTTTGGTAGTTTGGCTGACACGTACGTAAGAGCAGTTCTGAAGGCAGGTTCTAACTATCAGCAGATTTACTTGTGTTTGACAGATACAGGGAAGAAACAATAAAATGTGCTACTCGGACACGATTCACAAAGTCAGTGCTACCCATAAGACAAGAAATCTGATTTATCACATTCCCTGACCCTGAGAACATAGGTGTAGACACTTTATTTGTCATGTTTGCTTGCCTAGTTACAGAGATACAGAAGTAAAACGGTTTTTCAGTAATGGCGATCCTAATTTGCATATTTAGGAAAATTGCGTAAATCTAATTCTAACAGAAACATCTTAATAATGTTCCTCGACCCTGAAAATATAGGTAAAGACACTTCATTTGTCATATTTGCCTGTCTAGTTCCAGAGGTATTGCAGAAAATAGGAAATCTGGCGGCCATTTTGTATTTTTGCAAATTAGACCGTTAAAAACGCAAAATTTTGCTTGGGAACCGGGTAAATCGGATTCAGCATCCCAAAATTATGCTAATAAGCCTGGTTCCCAACTTTTACCCCAAAATGCCCCTTGCCTCTTATGCAGAGCCTTTTTTCAAAAATCTCACTAGACTATTAGGGCTCATTCCGAACAGTAGACTTACTAGTCCGAGGGTTAAATATGGCGACCTACTACAAAGCTTGCCATCTAATTTGCCACTAGACAGTGAATAGATTCCCCGTAGGGACGAGTTCAAGTGGGTCGGCCGTATTTGACCCTGGGGCTAATTAGTCCACTGTTCTGAATGCGGCCTTAGGCACCGCGGATGAGTTAAGACGATGCAGGAAATGTCCAGATTAGCCTGGGCGTGTCGCCTGTAACACAGCTGTCAGATACTTAATCCTCCATCCAGATTACACCAACCCCAAAAACAATGGCAGACCCAGTTCCTTCTCATTACGTAACACACAACATGTAAGCTCGAGGTGCTCGATGACTTTATGCAGGATATTTTCAAAGAGTTGCCAGCTTAACTTAATGGAAACAGTGAAGACATGACAATGAATCACACAGAGGTCAGTTTCAAGAAAAACTTTCAACCTCAAAGCCAAGAAGGGTTACAAATGACTCTCTCTATGAAATATATAATCCTATGCAAATGAAATACATAAGCACCTTTCTTCTTTACTTGACATTAATTTTTTTTTTTCACTACAAACAAAGAAAGGCAATGACTTTGAGCATGGCATGGATTAAAGTGTTAATTGTACTTCAGTATAAACATGTATATAAATCTTTTTACAGAGACAAAGCCCCTTAAACACTGCGTATAGCCAGCAATTTCAAAAAGGGGGGTTGTTTTTATGAAAAAGTGGGCCTTTACCATGAAATCGTTGTGAACCTAGATAAAATCCTTACCAGAAAGGACCTTTTCCTGGCAAAAAGGGCTAGTTCATTTGAATCCCTGGAAGCCCCACCCCCCACTACGGTCCTGCACAGTCTACAAGAAACTAAAATGAATCACCATCTCTACCTTGCTCACAACTTACCAAAGAAACAGAATTTCAGAATGAAAAAAAAAAAAAAATGAGTTCACATTAAGATTCAGGGGCGTGACCAGACATTTTAAAATTGTACGCACAGATTTTGAAAATTCCCAGGTATGATTATATTTTGTTAAAATACACTGAATTTATGGAGAATAATATCATGGTTGGCTAAAAGAATTGTATACACAGTGCGTCTGTGCGTATGCCTGGTTATGCCCCTGAGATTAACTTAGTCTGAGAAAAGACTTAGTGATATAAGGTTATTTAACGTGGATTTTTTAAATCTGAGGTAAATGTGAAGGGAGGGAAGTGAAGTAAGAGGAAGGGGGGGGGGGGGCGTGGTGGACCATATCACTTGGTTAACTGATAGTATTAATAAGTCTTTTTCTGAACTAACTTTATAATCATGTGAACAAGTCTCAATATTTAACTGAGTTTGTTAGTGTGTGCCTTACAAACCTGATGCTTTTCCCATCACAAACGCTTTTTAAGTAATACTTTTTTTTTACTTTGACAGAAACTGAAGTATTTCTCCTCGTAATGCCTGCCTTCTATGGGGAAACTGAATTTTGTCAGTATGCTGAAAGGTACATCTGCAAGAAGTAAAAATTTTTGTCGTGGAGAAAAGTTTGTCAGAGTTCAGAAATATGTAACCGGTGCGTCCTTGAGGCAAATCTGTTCTTAAATGATCCTCATGCAAAGTGATTCATCCTTGTTTTCTTTCAAATACAAATATCCTTCCTAGTGATGCTTTTTATTTATCAAAAGTTACTCTCATCCAATAATTTGTCCCCTTTCATAAATGTATCCAATACAACAGTATGTCCCACTGAGGTAGACTATAAGAATTCCTCCGGTGAAGGACCCTTCTTCAAGAAAAGACAGAATTGCTCCACAAAAAAGGATCAGTCATCCTCCATTGCCATCATGTTCAACAATTGCTGATTACAAAGTCAAACTTATTCCAATTTATTTTATTTTTTTTTTCTGTTCCTAGCACTGGCTCCAGTACAACAGAATTCACATTTTTTGAGCAAAACTATTCCAATCAAAAAACATACTCTTTCTTGCCAACAAAACAAGTCCAAACTTCTCTGATCTTTTTAGATTTGTAATCAGCTTTTTTCTGCTTGTGTGCCCATGTCCATTTTCAATATCCTATATAGCAGACAGGCAGGCCAGTTAATCCAATCAAACTGGACCGTCAACAATGTTTATGGCAATGCCAAGTGTGGTACACAATTCGTTAACCCTCAGCAATAAGGTCCAAATAATTAATTACAAATCACAAATGATTTCTTTTTAGGATTAGTCATTTTAATCCCTGTCCCCTATTAGTGTGAATTGCTTCATAAAAAGTTCATAATAAAAAATGAAAAAAAAAAAAAATCTTGATCTGAACTTTCCCAAGTTAGCTGTCAGTAAGAATCTTATTTTCCATTCAAGCAGTTTTTCCTCATCCAGATTTGTGATATGCTCCAAAACCTATCTGCATACATATACTAAAAGTGTTAGCTATTACAAAATACCAGCTCTTGTTGCAAACTGTTTCCTGTCCTGTCAGAAGTCAGCACTAGTAAAGAATCTTCAATAAAATTCACACCATTTCAAATATGAATTCCAACTTTCCAATGCGCTCCTCCAACTGTTTTCACCTGCACACTTTGTGCTTCCACATATTAAAGTACTGCAAACTGTTAAAGCGTATTACTGTACCAACATAAGGATGTATTCAGAATGGGGTCAGTAAAAAATGTTTTAGTTCAAACTCACAGGACTAATATCCTTGACTTAAATTTAATTTAATGGTCAGCAAAAGCGCACAGGACTGGACGAATCAGCAATAACACAATGACCAAATAACAAAAACACTGCATTGCCAAGAGTCTATTAAAACACTAAAACGGAATGTGTCAAAACCTGTCCTAAACGCACCCCTCACCCCCCTCCCTCGGTCTCCCATCTTTACACCTGCTGTCAACTGAAATCCAGCCTAAGCCATCTCATCCTGGACAGGGGATTAACTTCTTCTGCCCTGTTAATCCCCTGGATCAACTATTGATTTAGGATTGGCTGCTAATCCCTAATCCTTATTCTTTACCTTGACTTACAGTTCTCATCGTGAGCGGATGTGTGTGTGTGTGTGTGTGTGTGTGTGTGTGTTTGTGCGTGTGCGTATGTGTGTGTGTGTGTGTGAGTGTAACCACAAATGCATACATATGTGAATAGGAGTGCACCTGCAAATGCACATGCTTATGTGTACATCTGTTTATGTGTGTGCCCAAATTGTTTGAAGCTGTTATAATACATTAATGTTGGAGAGTCAACAAAAGAATATTTTGGCATATGTATTTTTATATTATATATACATACATACATACATAAAAGTCAATTGTGCAAATAATAATACTCCCATATATACATAGATCTTCTGATATGTAGTAATTTCCTCACAAACACAGAAAAAACATATATACACATAAAGGATTATCAATTTTAGGATATTAAATTAAAAATAATAAAACTTTGATTCAAACATTTCTTCCTTCCAGTCTAAATATTCAAGGTCACCACTTCACTGTTTGTTCAAAAACATTAGGTAACATCCAAAACATTTATTAGTGGAACAACACAAAGCTCCAGATAAGACGGATATGGCGTTTAAATGAATTCAAAAAGAGCAAAATCTGGCAGGATTATGCTGGAAAACACATCCTGCCGTTTGTCTGGTTCAGCTATGATTAACCAAAAAGATATGGTACACGTCTGTTTAATTTCAGGATTATGGACTTGTCTGAAAGCCATTACCTGTGACTACAAGAGGATCTGAAGATATCATGAAGGATTCAGGGGATTTACTTTCTTTTCCAATCATATACGGAAAAAGGAGTGTTTACACAATAGTTACTGACTCAACTTTAACTGAATGCCAGGGTTCGGCAACCAAGTGCCAACTTAACTGAATCATTTCAGCAGGGTACACAGCAAATTCTGCTGTTTACCGCACTTTCAGTATGATTGCACTTTTATTATTATGGTTTACACATATTACACTAAAAGAAAGAAGAGAGCGAACTAATTTATACAAATTTCATCATATCAATTGTCACACCAGCACTGGACTAACACAAAGAGACCATTCCCAGAGATGGTCATACTAATTTTGGATCGAACTATCTCCGAGGAGATTCTCCCTTAATTGCAATTAACTTGGGTGGCATAGATGTCTGTCCAACCTACTGAAACTGATAGGAGGTAATTAACTATCGTTTGGCAGCTTTAGTAGGCATCCCAGTCGTCTACGCCACTTGAGCTGAAAGCAATTAAGCGAGAAATCCCATGGAGATGGACCGATCCCGTTAGAACGATCTAGGGATGGGAACCCAGTCAAAGTTAACGAGTACAGGCCTGTAGCCAGGGGGGGGGGGGTTCGTGGGGTTCGAAAGAACCACCCCTTTTGCTGGGAAAAGGTTCACTCTGGGTAAAATTTGATCTATGTACATGACGTTTATATGGAAAAAGGTCCACTTTTTCAAAAAAAGAACCCCCCTTTTGAAATTGCTGGCTACGGGCCTGGAGTACCTGAAATCTCTTTTGTGTGAATGGTATTATCATTATCAATTATATTTTTATATATCAACCAGTGTAGAAAGCCAAAACAACGCAAACTGTATGATTTATGCTCAATTAACATAAATTTTTTTTTAAAGAATAATAATGATAAACCGCCTCTGTCCAAACTGCCTCTTCCAGTTCCAAATCCAAGAGAAACACACAAAATCCTTTAAAGTAATAAAAGATATTCCACATGGATTAACTAAACACTAGGTTTCCTCCTACCTGAAATAGCATATATCTATCCTATATGTGTTCAGTGTTTTCTTTAAATAAATAAAAAAAAACATTTATATATATATAAATAAAATATTTTTCCTATAAAAATCCAACCCGTAATTTCAGTCATAATCCAAGCTTTAACTTGGTGTAGGATTAAACAAATCCCAAGGAGTGACGCAAATGTCAGATTAATATCAAGGGAACGTCCGTGTCCCAGAGACTTAGCTTAAGCTCAGATTAGAGCTGGGCTCTAAATATATATCTATCTGGTGGAAAAAGATTATGACTGACTGAATTTGGTGAGATTTTTTTTCTTTAAAGAATTGAAGTGAGATATTGTTTCTACTTTTTTTTAGATTTAAAAAGACTGCTATTGCTAATCTTTATAAATAACTGAGTTTACACATAAAACATAAAAAGACATTGCTTTTAGAAACATTAATTTTAATTATGATCTCAGTAATACATTTGTAAAACCCCTTTATTATAGTTAATATCAGTACATATAAATTTCTGATTTTTTCTGGTTTTTAAGCTACATTTGGATCATATCAACACTTTTATAAAATTCGCGAACTACTGTGAAATTTTTTTTATGATTCCTTCAAAGGATTGGTAGGAATTGATGCTTTAAATAGCTTTTTATTTGAATTGTCCGAGTATGTTGTATATGTATATATGTTAAATACATCTTCCCACCTGTTCTTCCGTCCATCCACCTCTTCATTCATACCAAAGATGAAAATGTGCCTTTAAAAATCCACAAAATTCATTCTCTCATTTCTCTTTTCACCAAAGATTAAAATGCGCTATTAAAAAACCTCAAGCACTGATGGAACACAACTTTACATTGGAGGTCCAATGCGCATAAATACAACAGCCAAATATCCATTTTGTTGGATAAATCAGGCAAACTTTCGTGTCTTTTCATATATTTATTATATTCACATATTATTTTGTACATATGCAACTTTTATTCATTTATGCATAATTTTTAATCATCTATTCCCCCCCCCCCTCTCTCTCTCTCTCTCTCTTACCCCCAGAAGAAGTACTGGGCTGGGCTACTGCTCTCTCTGGTGAAGGCTGCTGTCCCCACTGAAACTGTTCCCTGGGCAACATGGTGGGCAGGTTATTCACACTGGGTCTGGGGCCCTGGAATGGATAGATAAAATCACCCATGAAGTATATACAATATACTTGATAACAATGATGAGATGGACATAGGGACCATTCCCACAGATATTTGGATCAATCTATCTCCCTGTGGAGTCTCACTAACTTGCTAGTCCCACCTAGTAAAACTGTTAGGGAGTAATTATCTTTACCCCTAGCTGGTTCGGTAGGTGTGACAGACATTTAAGCCTCTTGAGCTGATAGCAATTTAGCGTGAACCCCTATGGAGTTATCTCAGTATGGGAACCCAGTCATAGAATTTAGTGTTAGGCCACAGAATGGACAGACAATATCTATATTCCAGAAAGCAAGGGTGAGATGACCACTAAATAGACAGACAATATCACAAATATATGCCATGTCCTGTTAGAAATGGGTTGACTGCATTTAGCCTGGAAGAGGGTCTGGGGGAATGTGTTGGGTGATATATTTTGCAGGTCTAACATAATTTCAGTGTCAGCTGTGTATTAGCATTGTTACAGGTCTGACTGTGTGATGTGTGATAAAGTTATAATGCACACAATACCAAACCATACCATATCTGGTGTTCTGCAGTGAGAGCTGTCTTAGCAATGTGATAGGTCTGACAGTGTGTTAGATGTGATAAAGTTACAATTAGCACACTATACCTGATGTTCTGCAGTGAGAGCTGTCTGTGTATTGGCAGCCACCCAAGCCTCAGCCAGGGTCTCCATGGCAGCGTGGAAATCCATTCTCAGCTGTCGGCTGTCTACCAGATTACTAGTACACAATGAACACTGCTTGCTGAGTCCAGCCTGACAGGAACAGCCTGGATTTCTACTTGAGCATCTTAGTTGCTTCCTATAAAAATGTAGTTCAGAAAATATTAAATAAAAATTGAATGTTGCCTCCGAAGCTCTATGCCTGTAAGTGTATATATTTATTTTATTCTATAGCCATGTGTTAAACACTTTCTTAAGTGAATCCAAATGTAATATATTTTAACAATATTTTGCCATGTTCACCAAATCCATTCTTGATTTTGTTCAACATTTTGATTTGGTTGACATTTTCCCCATGTAAATTAAAATGTATTCTGTCATAGAATAAGGCTGATAACATTATAAAATTAATATAAAGAAGTGATTTATGAAGTTGAACTTGTAAAAGTAGACCTATATCTTCATAAAAAGGAGTGGATTAGTCTCCTTTTTTAGTAGCTCTCTAAATGGCAGTGCTCTCGTATAAGCCAGTTGGGGGATTTTTAATTTGCATTTCAGATAGCACTACAATTCACTGTAAGTTGGGGAATGTTTCCTGCCCAGAAACAAACTTTCATATTATCATGTGGGCCAACAACTTCCTTTATACTCGATTCTGTATTGGAGCTCGCACGCCAGTTTGTAACTAGGCAGTCTGCGAAATAAGCGGTTGTCCGATTGCCCGGGACAACTAAAAAGCACGTCGGGCAACTTAAAATTACGAAGTTGTTGTCCGGTCGGGCAACTGAATAATTTATGGACATAAAGAGTATATCTATGTCAAAATCTACACAGAAAACAAAATTTTAGGTTAACCTAAATCGTTGTTTTCCACAAGATTCACTGTCGCAGTAACCGACCTGCTGACTTCGCCGTGTTTATGCAGAAACTCTGTTGCTATTATTAGATCTAAAGTTATTTATAGCACTGCCAGTAGCTGGTCGTTTAGACAGGAAGATGACGTAATGCCAGGGGAGTGGGGAGGGGGGGGTGTCATGTTTGCCGCTTTTTCATTGGTCGAAATGAAACAATGTCGAAATGAAACAATTTGTCCCTTCAAAATTATGGCACTTCTATCTACCGCGTGTTTCTCTATCCAACTTTCGTCATGGAGAAGTTTCTGAAATATTTTGACGGTGCAAACCCCGGATAAAGGTTACCCTAACAAACAGCTGAGCCAGAAATGTCAAAGAAAAAGAAATTATACGAAGTTAAACAGATATACGCCGAAGAGTATTTCTACCGTCACGGCGCACTTGGCTTGTTTTTGACAGCATAGCTCAGCGTGCAAAGCATGCTGTCAAGGAGATTCTTCACCTTTCGTTCAAGGCAAAACCTCACTACAGTAAGATGGCATTAAGAAGCACAAGTCCTCAGAGCCGCATGTCAAAGCGACGGCGCAAGTGCTGCTAATCAAAGTGTCGCGGCGGACTGCTTGCATCGGCTGCAGAAGGCAGAATCTGAACGTCTAGGAGTTTTCATGAGAAAATGTAAGTTCAAATTTTTTGATTTTTTTTTAATTTGTACTTGTTCTTGTTTTCTGCGTTTAAGTATTTTAACTTCTTTTAAATAAAAGATAAAATTGAAATTCTGATGACGATTGATTTATTTTTAGACAAGCACTTTTTCTAGAAAGAGAAGAATTAGTCTTCCATTTTTTTTTTTTTTTTCATTTTTATGGTACTGTATGATATTTTGTATTGAATTATTTACTTGTCTTTTCTAGCAGGAGGTAGTTACAGATTCCTTGGTTTCTTCAATGGGGAATGATGAAGATGCAGATGAATTTGATGAAATAGATGAGAG
This sequence comes from Lingula anatina, assembly GCF_051362555.1. NCBI lineage: Eukaryota > Metazoa > Brachiopoda > Lingulata > Lingulida > Lingulidae > Lingula > Lingula anatina. Next base: position 10,421,946 of record NC_141774.1, on the reverse strand, counting down.
CTATGAAGATGAAAGAAAACACAGTGTTTTTATTTATTTATTATTATTATTTTTTTTTTGTCCTTCAGAGACTAGTCTGAACCAGACATTTCATTATGTTTAAAACAGTGACATTCCTTTTTATATGCAGACACTCTATATTGTGATCACCCTGTCTGTCCATGCTGTCCAACATGTCTTGTACTTCCTATATCATTATTACAATGGTGAAGATGAATGTGATGAAGTTAATGAGATGGATATGGCAGAAAATGCAGCATTTTAATTTATTATGATAATTGTATATATAATAAATTAATGTGTCCACATTTGAAACTAAGTTAATAGACTAAGAGGCAGAGAAATGGAGAATGCTATTACACTTAGCTAGCAGTAAATATATTGAAAAATATTCTTCATTTATGATTTTGACTTGTCTTCAAATCTTGACCTGGAATGCCTTCTTTTACTAGAAAATATTTTAGTGTTTGTACAATATGTATGATGATGTATAGATGTTCTTAAAATAATTGTTTGTGGGAAGGAAGACGTAACCAGATGCTGCATTGTTGCTGTTGAGGTTCTTTAACATTAAACTGCTCATCATCTGTTTATTTGCATAAGTTAATCTGTTTAAAGCTACACAGTGCATGTTAGCCTTCACCCCGCTGAAATAAAAAGGGATCTTGGAAGTTTTGTGTTATTTTTCTTCGATTTATTTGGGCAACCAAAAGTGGATGGGGGCAACCAAAAAAATTAAAATGGTTGTCCGATGGGACAACCAATCTAAAAAGCTTATTTCACAGACTGACTAGGTATGAAATTTTATCACATCATGTTTCACAATATATCTTTCATGTGTTGTCTTCCACATGTTGTTACATGTAGTACATATCAGAAAGCTTGAATTGGAGTGCTAATGCAAAAGAACTCTTCTTTAGAAGAACAGTGTTGTATTATTTTAATGGCCATGGCTCTTAATAAATTACCATTGAAAAAGACAGTGTGACAACAGTAATTTGAACTTTTTTCTGGGTGCACTAGATCAATTACAAATATTTTTCAGTGGAGATACTTCATCACATTCCATGTCATTTGACCAATGCAAACGTAATGAAATAGCAGCGAATGTCCAATGGTTGTGCAGACGAAGTTTTCAAACATTTCTAACATATGCTCACCTTTTCTTTCACAGACAGTTTAAGATCTGCTGTTACTTTTTCGCTCTTCTGAATACTCGGCTGAATATGCTACTAATGTTGTTTTGTCATTTTCGTCCATAAAAAGTTGAAAGGAGAATCTCATTTTATGCAAAGAAGAAACTGAGTGGTGCCTGACAACACCTAAGGATGGAAAACGGATGTTAATGCGCACAAATCAAGGGCATATATAAATCATTTGTTCTGAGAGCATCTACGAAGAGAGATTAATTATTGTTTGTCTGTGCATATTCTAAGACTACACTCTTTCATTATCATTTTTAGAAAGGACAGTGAGCTTTACATAAATTACAGCGCGGTATAACATTCAAATAAAAGTAGTGCCAAGGCCGCTGTCATTTTAAAAAAGGATTTTGTAAAATACTGTCATCAAAACACTTATTTCAATATTAATTGATTGTTGCATCTACTTAACTTTTTTTGAAAATATTTTCATAATGTAAAATGATATGCTGTCAAAAGTATATTCAATCTCGCGTTATCTCATTGGAGAGAGGACAGAGTCGCCAAGATGGCCGTGCATCGGACACTTGTTGTGTTGGCAATACTCTCGTCCTGTTTGGCAGAAAAATACAAGGATGGAGCGAAAGTAAGTAGCTTGTAATCAAGGATTGTATCATTGTCATTTTTACTGTGCATTCAGATATTTATTTATCGGTTGCCCTTTATATCAGATAGATGGAAATTACGCGTTGTCCACCATAGAACTCCCCTTGACGTTTGCCGAATTCTGCTTGCCCAGAATTTTCATTACATTTGCTTAATCTATAGAAGGGTTACTACTTATCTTCAGATATTTTGTAAATTGTGGTTTGTTTTTAAACTATCCAAATTTTTGCAGCTTTAGATATTGTATTTCAAAAGATATAGTAATAGATGTAAACCCCCTCCATACCACACCTCAAAAATTAAAAAGTGGAAAAAATGTATTCAGAAATGTTCATCTTGCATGTTGTTTATTGTGTTTTGCTTTTATTTCCAGCTACTCATATATATATATATATATATCACTGAAATAAATCAGGTAGAATTAACTCACAGCTAGTATGTTTTCAGTTCTTACCATTCATAGTTAATATTATTTCATACTCACATTTCAGGTAGAAGTATATGTGAATAAAGTAGGACCATATTTTAACCCTCATGAGACTTACCACTACTATCAGCTACCTGTATGTAGGCCTCAAAAAGTAAGTATCAGACTCTATATTATCTCTTTGGATCATAATTAATATTAGGATGGTAGATTATGATTTATTCACATCTCATATAAAAAGAAAAAAATCATGTTTTTGTATTGGAGCATTTCTTACAACATCAGGTCATAATTGATTTCCATCTCACACATAAAAACTCAATGTTTCTTCTGGGAATGACACAGACAGTAGTAAATCTTAGGTCAGATAAATATATATGGGTTATATTTGAAGTGAGGGAAATCACATACTTGCAGACAAATAAAGTGGAAAGGTCGAGGGGACGCATGTCCTCTTTGATGTGTAGCCTTAGGCCAAGGTTAAGTAATGTAAACTCTTATCATATTGTTTAATCAGAGTAAATATAAGTATTTAGAGACTAAAATTAAAGAGAAATGTTTTTAATCTATGTGAAATATGAGAAGATGGTGATTTATGACCGAGAGTTTCCCCTCCCCTCTCCCCTCTCCCTCAGGGTTTAGATATGGTCCTGTCACTTTGTAATATATACAACCTTTGAATACAAATACGAAGAAGGCGTTGTTCAGTAAATATAGACTAACTGTGCCACGTGGATTTCATGTGGAATTAATGCAGCAAGCAACATGTTTTCCTGAATCATTTAGCTACCCTCATCTCCATTGTATCTCATATATATTAGAATGGAGAATGGGCTTACAGATTGTAGGTTGTAACAGATAGGGACATATTGTATAAATATGGATATTTTTCAATATAGATTGGTAAACTTTGTGTACAAGTTGGCAGCTGTAATTGTTCAAGGAGTTTCTGGATATTTTTTTTTTTATATTGTGTTTGTGTAGCTGTTAATTATAGGGATATTTCCTGACTGTTTTGTATAGAGATGTGGATTAAATAATAAAATTCAGTCATTATTAAGGAAGTATTGAGTTAATGTAGACATGATACGTAACATTTTTTCCACTGACACCAGGTGAAAATGAGTTTTACCTCCTAGGTTTGTTAAAGAACAACAACAAAAAAAAAAAAAAAAAAAAAAATACATAGAGCTGTTAATGACCATCTTTTTCTTGGCTGCAAATATCAGTTTTAAGTGAACCAATTAAAAAAGCATGATGTCTATTCAAGTGGCAGTAGCATTTGTATAGATTAATATTTGATAATGTATCAACGCTGTTGGAACTGACTAATTTTCAAGGTTTAAGTATAGCATGATGTGCCAGGACTGCAGTTTATATATCTGATCTGAAATATTAAAGACCTTGGCTGATTTTGATAAATTTATTATAATGATGGATTACAAATGTCAGTTGTCAGTTAATGTCTCTATGCTTTCCAAATTGCTTATTTAGTAATCTTCTTCTCGCGTTGTTTTGGGAATTTACTAACTTGTCACAAACATAAAAAATGATGCTTGAAAGTTATTCAAATCCCTTATATAACAGGTTAAAATCTGTTTTAGAATCTTGTTAAACATGCCCCTGAAAGATAAATATTTTTAAAAAGTATAAGATAATGTAAAGGGTATAGATTCTGAATTAAATAATCATATCTTGCTGTTCATGAATCTGTTTTCATGTAACGATCAGCTGTTTTGTTAACAGTGATATTAGAAAGAATATATTAGGAAAAATGTGGGAAGTGCTTTAATATGTGTGTCTGTAAACAGTAAGTGCACAGTAAACTCAATGTGTTAAATCATATTTCTGAAATAGATGTACTGTAAATAATACATCAACAAAGGGAAAGAAAGAAATAAAGAGAACTTCAGAGCTTGCTGTTGGTATTAAAGCAGAGAATGCCCTGTATTAACTGAAATTAAATTTGTTTGAAAAAGGGAGCATATAAGAAAGAGAAGTATTAGAGATATGTGGGTAATTATCCTAATTCTCCTATTATCTTTTCCAGATAGAACATAAAAGCCTGTCGTTGGGGGAGGTGTTGGATGGAGACAGAATGGCTAAGTCTCTGTACGACATCAGATTTAAAAGTAGGTGCAGATTTGAAGTAACTAGCGAGCTGACATGAACATTTCAGAAATAATTCATACATACAGAAATTATTTTGTCAGAAATTGCACACCATTAGCCATCAAAACTTAAAAGGATCCTAAAGTTTTGGTGATGATGATTGTGATGGTCTTGTAAATACTAATGTAGAACATTAAATTTGGTCAATGTTTAAGGGTAGTTGCAGAAGACTGACAAATATATCTGTACAATTCTAGTACTTTTTTTTTTATCAGACTACTAGTATGTGATATTATATCTGTACAGTATGTGAGCATATTGATTAAATTGACCCACAATAGATGCATGTGGTACACTTGCATAAAGTATTGTCAACACTGAGAGTAAAAATCCTACCTAGTTACAATGCTTTAAAAGTTTAAACCAATTTTGGGTTATAGATCAATTTTTTGCCAAAATTCCTTGCGAGATGCCAGTCCCAGAAATACATTACATTACATTGTCTGATTTTCAACCCTTATTTTCACATTTCAGAGAACATCTCTCCTGCCCAGGAGCTGTGTAAGACGACCCTGTCAGAGGCTGACCTGGCTCAGCTCAAAGAGGCCATTGAAGACCTGTACTACTTTGAGTTTGTCCTAGGTGAGTTTGGTAATTACACAGGGATGAGATTTTTTTAGATATTTCCGACTTTTGGGGAGCCAAAAATATCATTGGCCTAGGAGGTCCTCTAGACCCGCCATCATATTTTCTGACTTTTTCACTAAATTGCAGTCTCATCAATGGTTACATCAAGATGCTGCAAAGGTTAAACGGTTAAACTCCATATAAAGTGAGTACTTGTGCCAAATTATTGCCTACTTGTGCCATATTATTGTTGTTTAAACCCGTGCAACTATTTGCACTGTGTAAGAAGCTGGGACAAATAATTTATTTTCATTAAAGATATTTACTCTTGATTTTCATGCATCATTGAACTAATGACAGCACCAAGCATTCTAAAGAAAAAAGTGTCTAATTGAACTCTATCAAAACAGAATTTCATTTTGTATTCCAGACAACATTCCAGTGAGAGGTTTTCTTGGTCACCTAGAAGAGGGAGGTTTTCTTCCTCACAATCACAAAGTACAGCTGTGGACTAATATTCATTTTAATATCCAGTATAATGGAGACCAGGTGAGTTGAGACAGGGACAAGTTTGGACTGAATCATGTGTATGATATAGTGTAATTATTATCGTAGATGAACATGCTGTACTAGTAATTCACATTAGAAGAATATTCCATTCATTACAAATAATAAAACAAATACTGACAAACGTCACATGGCTTGCTGTGCCAAAAATTTTTTTACATAACTGAAATCTAATGCAGAGTATTCTTCATATGTTCATCTTGCCATGGGAAAGAAACAAATCATGTTCCACTGTTTGAACTACATCACATATACATTTCAATCCTTAAGGGACTGTCGTTCTCTGTTGCCAGGTCCTGTGAGGACAATGTGTATCTTGTTGCTACAATTCTTTTAAAATCTCTGACGTAAATGTTCACGCAGTCAATTCATTAAAGATTTTTTATTTGTCTTCCAGATTATATATGCTAACATCTCTACCAAAGAGCATGAGCCAGTGAATCTAGATGATGCTGTGGCACCTTTTGAAATACGCTTCACTTACAGCGTAAAGTGGCATCCAACTAAGTAAGTACATGACAATATCAAGCGCTGGCTAGTGGTGATATTTCAATTGTCTGTTCTGTGGTTGTTCAGGGTTATTCTTTTATTAGCCTCCAACTTAAGAAGATGTCTTGTTTTGCTGCTCCCTTCCTCTTACTCCCATTCCCCACATATAAATATTAGAAACCTAAATAATGAGCTAGGTGAGTGGTTCTTACCTTCGTACTCCCCTACATTTCAGGCTGAAGTACAGTGACAGGGACAAACTGGTGAAAGGGACAAGCTTCTTCCCTAAAACCTTGGAGGTGAGTCTAAGGTTTTGTTGAAATTGAAAGAGAGAGAGAGAAAATTCAAATAGAAACAAAAAAAAATGAAATTCTTATTTTGTTACTGCAAAATGCATGGGGTAAAAAAAGGGGGAAGAGAAAAATGCGTTTGAAACTAATCTAGTTTCTGTACTGTACATGATATGTGAAATCCTTGCCATAACATATTGGTGTCAATTGTTTTCAGATCCACTGGCTGTCCATCATCAACAGTTTGGTTCTGGTATTCCTCCTGTTAGGATTTGTGGTCATTATTCTGGTAAGAAAAGTTTTTAATCATAGTCAGGTCTCATGTTATTAATATAAATTAAATGCATTTAGATTTAGGATAATATAGGGCAGAGTAACTTACTGTGACACCATCACAAATGATACTGCATACAAGTGAAATTCTTTAAATAATGAGAGAGAAACGACTTTGGTCTAAACATGTTACTGCGAAGGATGATGATGATAATATTATAAGGCACTGTTCACATCTTTGATTTCAATATGATAAGACATCTGTATCACTCCTGCTTAGCAAATTTCAGCTATTAATTTATACTAATTGTGTGCATATTTATCTCTTTTTTTTCTCTGCCTTTATAGACAAGGGTACTGAAGAATGACTTTGCTCGCTACAACACTGATGATGAGGATGGTGAAGAGCTGGATAATGACGACAATGGCTGGAAGATCATCCACACCGATGTGTTCAGATTCCCACCTTGTAAATCTCTGTTCTGTGCAATTCTGGGTGAGTTGACAGACTGTAATGGTAAATTTATTAGTTGTGACAATCTGTTGGTTGTGAGCAGTGTTTGCCTCTTAAGAAAATTAATTTCTGGACCGAAGATCCAACCATTTTAAAAAGTAGCTGGACCCAAGTTCGGCCGGGTGGGAAAACTTCTCGGCCCGTTCTGAAAGTTGTCGACCCTGAGCAGACGGTCCAGCGTTAATTTTGAACACTGGTTGTGACAATGTTTTGGTTGTGAAAGGGAATATATTGTGACAGTATATTCATGGTGAGACTTCACTTATATTCAGATGTATTGTATTGTTATTTTCCAGGAGTTGGAAGCCAATTCCTTTCCATAGGAACTGGCATCCTGATAATGGCCATACTTGGAATGTTTAATGTTCACAGACATGGCTCAATTAACACGGCTGGAGTGTTACTGTATGCACTGACATCGGGTAAGGTGTTATTTTATTACTTAAAATATGCCTTATGTTGTTAATGTTTAATTTTAACATGCTGCAGCTGGAAATTTATGGTATGTTGTGATCTTCTGGCGAGTCTGTGCTGCGACTTATTTCGCATTACAGAATGTTATTTTAAATTTTTAATATGAATGATGTTATGGGGGTTTGTAATAGACTTGAAATAAAGAGCTTCACTCATGCCTTGTTAATATTTAACACATAGATAATATGAACCATAATATGGGGGATAGTAATAGACTTGAATAAAAAGAAAATCATTCATGCCATGTTAATATTTTACACATAGATAATATGAACCATAATATGGGGGATAGTAATAGACTTGATAAAAAGAAAATCATTTATACCATGTTAATATTTTACACATAGATAATATGAACCATAATATGGGGGCCAGTAATAGACTGGAATAAAAGGACTTCATTTGTGCCTTGTTAATATTTAACACATAATACGAACCATAATATGGGGGCTAGTCATAGACTTGAAAAAAGGACTTCATTTGTGCCTTGTTAATATTTAACACATAATCCGAACCATAATATGGGGGCTAGTAATAGACTTGGAAAAAAAAACTTCCTTCACGTCATATTACTATTTTATACATATATACTGTGAAATGCTTTATAGATATATCATGTCAACGTTAACTGTGTATATTCTGTGTTTTAGGTGTGGCTGGTTATGTGGCTGCTAATATGTACAAGAAGATGGGAGGAGAGAGTTGGGTGTGGAACATTAACCTCACCTCTTGCCTGTTCTCTTGTGAGTATTCAAAAATGGTGAAAAAAAAAAAAAAAAAAACAAAAGTCACCAAGCTAGCAGTCTCCATTATATGGAAAACTTGTATTTATTAAACGGTTTTCACATGTTAAGTGCTTCTCTTGTATAGATGGATTATTGTTTTGGAGAAAATATATCAGATGGCTAGCAAACCATGTTAAGGCAATATTTGTTGTAAGAAACCATGATTTAGAACAATTTTATGTTTTCAGATTTCCTAATTCTTATTCCTGTTATGTTACAGTTCCATTTTTCCTCATCTGGAGCGTGATAAACACAATGTCCTGGATGCAGGGGACCACACAGGCACTGCCATGGGGGACCATTGTACTCTTGATGACTCTCTGGGTACTTGGTAAGTATGGGAGTCACACAAGCTTTTCCACGGAGGTAACTCTGCACTCTCAGTGACACTGCTAGGATCCATCGGGTCTGCTGTTCTCATTTATATGGTGTTTTACGTAATATTTAGCCAAGATTTGCTAGATTTGCAGCAAGTCATTTTATATGTAGTTCATTTTATGTGTATCCTTTTCATGTGTTCAAATTTAGTATCTAGAAGTCCATAGAGGACTGAATGTAGATCCTCATCTATATTCATTCCAACTGATTCACAAGCAACTTACTTGATAATAGACTAGACTGGAATGATTCATAATGAATGGCTGAAGGGTGATATCACTTTTGCTTTTTTTATGGTGAAAAAAAATAATAATTCTCTGGCTAGTGCCTTATTTTTCTTTTTGTGTCTTACACTATATTTGTGCTTATGCCAGTTGCTTGGCCAAAGGATAATGCCTTGCAGGTCTTTCCCTGATATTTATTTATTATTATTATTTTTTTATTATAAAAACATTTATCTTTTGGCTAGTGCCATCTTTTTCCTTCATGTATCTCATGATCTCTCAGTTTTTACACGAGGACAGGCTAATCCTGAAAATCTGTATGCTCCTTATATGATCTTGTTGACATTTAAGCTGGATGTGAACATGACTTTTGCACTAGCCGTGCTCACAGCAGCACCAAATAGGTCTCTGATAATAATGAAGGATTAATAAGGGGCTCTTTGTGGTGATTTAGGTGATTTGTGAACATCTCCTTGTTGGGTCTGTGGTTGAGGGTTCCACTCTGTTTTCTAACATCTTCCACTCTCTCTATTCCTTCCAGTAGGATACCCCTTGACAGTCATTGGTGGGATCTTTGGAAAGAACTACGCCAATGGCTTTGATGCCCCTTGCCGTACCAAGAATATCTCCCGCGAGATACCAGACGTTCCCTGGTACAGGTCTGCAGGTGTCCACTGCCTCGTTGCGGGATTTCTACCATTTAGGTGAGATTTAGTTTCAAATGTAAAGAAAATTTGCACCAAATTTGACAGAAGTATTTGAAAAAAAATCACCTTTATATTTTTGATGAGCTTTTAGATTTTAAAAGATCGGTTACATTCAATAAAGAGAGACAACAGTTACAGTAATAAAAAAACTTGAATGAGTATGAGATTTTATGAATATAATATAATTTAATATTATATAATATATATATAATAATATAATCCATATTTCAGTGCAATCTCCGTGGAGCTGTACTACATATTTGCCACACTGTGGGGACGGGAGCAGTACACGCTGTACGGAATATTATTCCTGGTCTATGTGATCTTACTGAGCGTGACAGCCTGTATCTCCGTGGCGCTGACCTACTTTCAGCTCTCAGCGGAGGATTATCGTTGGTGGTGGCGGTCCATATTCAGCGCAGGGTGAGTGACTGTCTTGTTACTTTTGCCAAGGAGGTTCTGTTTTTGCCTCCTTGGTTTATTCAAAAGGTTATTGGGGGATTTTGATTAAATTTTCTGGATAGGTCAGAAATAAGTTCACCAAGGTTAGATTTTGATGGTGATCCATTTATTAAATAATAAATAATATTTTACTGTGTGTGCTTTGTCTTGGAATTCATTTCAAACATTTGTCTGAAGTTTGGGTGTGGTTGGGTGGGGTGGAAGGGAATTTACAGCTGTATAAGGTAAAGCTTGCAATTGACAGACTGACACAGATAATATTTTAAGGTAAAAACTAACATAGGCCTGTCATAGTTCAAGGCAATTTAATTAAAAAGTAAAAGCAAAAATGAGTGCAGTGAGTGCAGAAATAGAGGTTAGTACGTAAAGAACACATATTGCATAGCAGAGCAGAGCTGTGGATAAAACATAAATATAGATCTGATGAAAGATAAAACACTTTGATTGAGATGCACAACACTGGGAGTTCAAAGATGAAATAGAGAAAGGTTCAAGATGCTAGCTGCAGGACGAGGTCAGGTGTAAGGGGCATTCCTTTAAGATGTAGTACTTAACAAATGCCAAAATATCTCCTTCCCAGGTTGTGTTCACAGCGTGACTAACTTAAACTTTGCACAGTTTGAATTTTACTGACCAGATGACCTTTTTGTTAAATATGTCTTGTAAATTTTCTGGAATGGATGGGATTCCTTTATTGGTCAGTTTATCGAGTGATGTCATTAAGGTTATATTTGGTTTGGGTTAAGGTCAGTGTGCCTTCACCTGAGAATCTTGAAACATTTTAGTACAGTCGTGGTAAGTGGTATGCACTCAGATAACAACTTGGAGGCATTGACCTGTGTTTGCTTTAAATGGTACAAATTCTTTCTGGTTTCTTTAATACAAATTCATTTATTTGTGAAAGCAAACAAATATTTTAATCACTTTCCCGTTAATATCAAGGGTAACTATAAAAGTTTATGTATCAGGCTTTGTGTTCTTGCACAGTGAATCTCAAGTCTGCCAAATCCAACTAACACTGTGATGTTGGTAAGGAAATGGAAAATGTATTAAGCACTACCTTCAAGAAATTATCATCACTATTAATTTAGTGTCAATTTCTGACCAGGTAAAAGCATCTGGCTATCTGGTAAAAAGGGGAAAAGATGAAATTATAATAATAATTATAAAAAATAACAATTCAACAAAAAAACTAAGATTTTGGTAAGGAAATAGAGAAAACGTATTACTGTTTTTCAAAAAAGCACCATTGCTATTAAGGCAGTGTCAATTTTTGATCTGTTAAAAGCATCTGGCTTATTTTTAAAAAAGAAAGCAGAAGCAATAATAACGATGGTAATAATGCTATTAATAACAAAAAAAAACAATAATATTAAGAGCAATAATAATTATGATAATAATAAAGTATAAGCAATCTTAGAAATCGTAGAATAAGGCCAGGCCACAGTGTATTCTTCTTAGCACAGGTGGTGATTTTAAGGTGAATGCAATCTTCAGCAGCTGGTTTTACCTGCCTCACCTGGCAGGGACAACACTATAGAAGTACACTAATGTGAAAATTAGAGCTTTTTATCCCCTCGTGCTGAGATCTCAATCTTCTCACCCGGTGTAGTACGCACGCTCCTCCATCACACACGTCATGTGCACCTTACGGCATGTGCTTGACATTTTCTTAGCTCGTGGGGGATTTGTGCCGACTTTGTGGAGTGAGTGTTTGCGTGACGTGCTCTTTGCTCTTCCCCTTGTTGAAGAAGAGGTGGTGCCAAGTACGAGAGACGGCAGGGAGCTTGTCCAGGCTATACTCTCAGTTTGGAAGAGGTTCTGTGAGGGGTTTGATGGATTTGGATTTTGGTGGAGACGGAATGAGAGAGAGAGAGAGAGAGAGAGAGAGAGAGAGAGAGAGAGAGAGAGAGAGATGATGATGATGATGATGATGATGATGATAGTGATGGTGATTTTAGAGAGAGAGAGAGAGAAGGAGGGAGGGAGAAAGGGAGGGATGGGGAGAGGGAGAGCTGCATAGCACAACATTTTGCTGAAAGTTTATCAAATGTTAGTCTGCAAAAAGTGTTAGTCAAAATGACTCATGTCATGCCCTGTTATTGTAGGGATTTTGATGGATTGAGAGAGAGAGAGAGAGAGAGATGCATAGCCAGTTGCAACCAGCAATTTCAACATATTGCCAACAGCTTATCACATGTTAGTCCCCAAATTGACTGTTCATGGCCTGGTATTGAAGGGTGCTCACATTAACAGCTTCTTTGGCTGTTATATTTTGTAACCCCAGTCTTCAAACCACCCTTCCAACCTCTCCCCTCACCCTCCCCAAAGAACCCCTTTACCTATCAGGGTGGTTTGCCCCAAGACTCTCAGAATACATGACATTACCTATGAGCCAGGGAACATTATTTATCTAGCGTGGCTATTTATTTATACGGAGAATGAGGGAAATTGTGCCTCAGAATATCAGGGAGCTTGTTACCTGGAGTTTGGGGTCACACAATGTTTTCTCAGAACAGTAGTATATATAATTGGAAGTACATGGGTAGTGAATAAAATATGATCTTCCTGGAAATAGGAATATATATATAAATAAGCAGTTGTATATGTGGGGGAAAAAAAGAAAGAAAAGAATAGGGTGAGTGACCGGGAAAGTGGGGTGACTCTGACGATTGCTGGGAATTTTACTGGGAAATTCAGTGAAAAAGATATTTAAGAACATTTTAAAGCAGTTGTTGGCATCTGTATTTTTAATTGGTGTTGTAAACGCCCAACTGTACATGGATTAGGTGAATGTATGTACTGATTACCAAGGAAATGTTACCAGTGACAGAGAAAAAATTATACACACACACATATGCAGATGTGCATATACATAGATACACACACCCACACACACACACACACACACACACAAAAACATGCATTTTTATTTGCCATAATCCACACACACCACCAAAGAAAAAAATGCTTGCAAAAGTTTAACACTATAGTATCCAAGAACTCTGTGCAATTCTAGTATTGACTCTAGTTTTAGTACAGATAGTGTCACTACTGGCAGATATAACGACCTCCTCCCCCTCCCACACACACACACACACACACACACCGATTGCTTTCTCATAATTCAAAGCTACTGCGAGAGCAAACCCCATGCTACAACTGCCTAGAAACAAAGAAGCTAGTAGAGATGGGCCTACAGTATTATCAGTACCTTCCACATGAACTAGCAAGAAACCCTACTCCCCCCAACCCCCAATATATTGGTTTTCCACAATCCAAAGCTACCACCAGAGCAAAACCCATGCCACAACTGCCTAGAAACAAAGAAGCCAGCAGAGACAGGCCTATAGTATTACCAGTACCCTCCACATGTGCTACCATTCAGCATGGGCTCTCAGTTGTGAAACTCAATCTCACGGGGATGATGCTGACACTCCTTATAAGGAAGCTGCCTTCATTCAGTAGCTGTCTGTCAGTCAGTTTGATTGGCAGCTGAGGAGGGGAATCCCCTGCCAGATGATCTCTGTGAGGCTGTTTCAGTGTTCTAGTTGCAGCCATCAGTCATTGTGAGTGATGGGGGAGAGGGGCAGGGTCTATAGAGAACATGTGGCAAAGAGATTTGTTGGGGATTTTTCTTTGTGGTGTTTGTAGCTCTTCTAGATGATGATCATCATGATGATGGCTTTGGAGGGCATCCAGAGTGACAGAGTTGAGGGTCTTAGTTCAGATGAATGAATAAATTACTGTGTATGTTCCTTGTCTGTGTGTGTAAGAGAGAGAGAGAGAGAAAGCTGTTTATTATTGATAACTTGCCAGATGGAGCTTATTAAATTCATTTTGTTGCAATGAGGTTTCAGAAGATGTTTTTTATTATGATTCTAAGTCTTGCACCGCCTCCCTTATTTGTTCTTTTCAAAATTTGAGTCAAAGGAAACAAGAAAAGAAAATAAAGAACATGAAATTCTGAGAAGGTGACTTCCTTTTATTTGTTCTTTTCAAAAACTTAGTATACGAAAACCAGAATTGAAAATAAAGAACATGGAATTCTGTTGGTAGAAGTCATTGACTCCAATAGAAAATCAGAAACAGTGCCTGGCAAGTAGAGGTGCTACACTGCGGTGTACCCAGTGTTTATCAGTTATCATATCAAACCACAGAGTAATTGAGAAATAAAAAAATCTATCTGTGACACACTGGGAACTTGATTTCTGTGATCTGTTGGTATTTTTATTGTTGCATTTTTCTACTGGTATGTTTCATAAAACAAAAAAGGTCGCTCCAAAAATTGGGGGGGGGGGGGGGGGAGATGGAATAGGCAAAACCAGCCTAATGAGGACATTGTACTTCTTAATTGGTTCAGAGGCCTATGTGAAAGGCATGTTGTTTTTTTAGGAGAGGGAAATTTTCAAATGACCCAATTTGGTCAGGAATCATGTTTCAGTTTGAAAACTCATACAGCGTGTGTTGACAGCTGGGGAGGCAGAGAGTGCAGCTGCTGAGGGGTTTGTATGAGGATCAAAATTATTGCTGGAGGTTGAAGACCTAAGGTACTACTTGATGCAGTTTACAAGCTGACCCATATGATTCAATTATAGACAATGAGAGAGAGACAGAGAAAATTATATTAAATGTTTTGAAAAATATATATTAACTTTTGAATTACTAATCATTGCAATAATTTCTCACTAAATGTGCAACTCAGCATTTCACAAATCAGATTCATTTTATTTTGATCCAAATTTGATAAAACTTTTTTATTATTTCATCAAGTGAAACCATATTTTTTCTACATTTTTTTTCAGTACTTTTGCACTTGTAAAACTCTTTTCTCTATTTCCTGCCCAAGTTGCTGAGTGTGCATCATAAATCACCAAAGCCTCTTAAACTGACACTGTCTTACATAAAACAGATCAAGTGGAGCTTTTTTATGGTACACATTCATTAAATTTGAACAAAATGAAATAAGTTTATTTTGTTAAGTGGGGTTATTTTGAAATACTTGATATATCACAGTCCATGTCTGAAAATGAATTTGGCTTAAGACACAAAGTTAGGCGTTTATGAGTATCCCAGAACCTGTCAACTTCCTTGGCTTAAGTGACTAGGATTTCCATGAGACTGCTTTTACACTGCTGCAGATAGGGTAAGATATGACCATGTAACCTTGGTAATTAAGTTCTTAGCCAGGGAACCTGACTTAGGTTTTTTTTGTGAAACCACAGCTAGGAAAATTATGTGAATTTTTAAACGATTGGGACAAAAAAGAGAAGTGTTCAGAAATTGTGAGCAAGTACCGTATTTTGTACCTGCCATGTTGCCAAGGGAGCAGCAGGTTAATTATGGCAGTGTTTTAATGGGGGAGGATGAGGTGATGGTTACGTGAAGATGTGGCTCGAGAGACAGGTGGGAGTGCTCAACCTGTTGTAACATAAAGTATGCCAGAATGAGGGATGGGGGAGATGACTTTTATATGCACCTGTGGGGAACGTGGAGAATCTGATATTTTTTTGTATCTTTTTTTTTTCCGACTGAATTGTGAGTAAAAAAGGGTACATTTTGACAGGAAGAAAAATGTTTTTTGACGTCAAACAACCAAGATCTTATTTTCTTTCAGAGATAAAATATTACTATGTGAAATACATTAAAGCATTAATCATTTCAAATGAACAAAGGAGAAAAAAAACAAAAGAACAAAATCTGCAGTTTATTTATGATTTATGCTGGATTTTTAGCTTCTAATAAAGGATCATTTATCATTTCAAAGGAAGAAAAACGCAGAATGTAGGTTAAGGTGAAACAATTTTATGATTCAAATATGTTTGATTCCTTACACTTCAGACCTAATATGATGAATAGTACATGTCAAAATTACAAAGTTTGGCATAGAATGGTATTTTGTTCATTGTATAATGAAGCAATTTGCACTATAAACATCGGGGAAAATAAAAGGGAATCCTTTGTTAGCACCTGAAGAAGAAAAAGCTTGTCTTTGTGTTATTTTTGCTGCTGGTAGCAATTCTGTCTGTTATCTTTCTCTACATGAGTGATTATTGAAGTCTGAGGTGAGATACCTGTTTGATGTACTAGTAAAGATTTACTCTGCTCAAAGTCACTTCTGCTGGTCTAAATTTTTAAACTTGGGCAAACTTAAGATGTATGTATGTTAATCATCTTGTCAGTTTTAATTGACATGTGTCTACCTAATGTGAGGTCCAATCAGTGTCAAGAAAAACTCAATAGAGGAAAGAAATGAAAATGAAAAGATAAAGCAAAAATATTTCACATTTACACAGTGAGGAAGGAGGTTGATAGCAAAAACAACCAGTTGAAGTATAATTTGGTCTAATTTGATTAGGGTTCATTATGTACTGGACATTTAAAGACAGTCTCAGCGCGTTAAACCCTTAAAATAGCACGAAAATTAATTTTCCTGGAAAACTCACCAATTTCCCCATAATGACCAAGGTATATCCTATCCAAAACCGTCCAGAAAATGAAGCTACCTAATACCGTTTTTAAGTTCCATTAAATAATAAAAGACGACTCGTCTTAAATACTCAGCTACCACCTCACAGTACGGCTTCAGAACGCGCAATTTCTCGCTAAGTCTCGCGGTTTACTATGAATGAAGTACTATGGCTGAGACCCGGATGTTACTATTTGGCGCCAAAACAGCAAACATGGCTCAGACGCGCGTCAAGTCTGAACAGGAGAGCGACAAAAGGGGGCGAAAGAAAATAGCCACTCCAGTTCGAAAGATACGAAAGAAAATTAGAGACAGACGAAGAAGCACTCAGACTGTGTATGTTGGGAGGGAGGTGGGGCGGTGGAGGACACTTAAAGCTGAGTTAGGACTCACATACGAGGCAATGGCGAAAGTACTCCTCGACACGTGAGTATGCGCTTCACAGGTCTCAAGTGTGTCTGATTATCATATTATCCTGTTCACAATAAATGACAATATTTGTGCTCATACAAAGTTGGTTACGTGTGTAAGAGCGTTTTGGGCTTTACGTTTTCTGTTTTTGATCGGTACATGTACCGAAAAGATGGACAGGCGGCACTTACATGTCTGACAAGTTACGCTGTGTAGTCGTGACGTCTATCTCATTCTGACTGAAGCCTGCTGTGATTGGTTGTAAGCGTGGGAAAATCGAGGTCGTGACCTTGAGCCGGAAGTACTTCTGGCTGTGCTCCGAAATCATGATAAATAGTTTTCGCTTTCTAATTCTTTATTCTTGTTGTCTTAACAGGACTTTTGTGACCCAGACTTATTCATATAATAATAAACAATCTCCCAAAACACAAATCTGATCAAAGTTTTACATAGAACCTGCTTCTATACATTAATCTAACCCACTGAGTTGTCCTTTAAAGTAAACTGCCTTATTTCACAGATGACCAGTCTGACTTAGTGGAGTGTAAACACGCCTCTTGTAATAACTACTCTGTATCACAAGTAGGTCTGGCTCGGTCCAGTGTAAACAGGACTTCAGTTATAACCGCTGTGTATTGCAGGTGGTAAACTTGTGTTCACGATGTAAAGAGAAGTTGTTAACACAGCAACCCCGCTGTGTGTGGTATTTATGTTGAACAGGAGCTACTGAACTCTCTTTGTGTCCTTTCATCTCCGGGACAGTCAAGGTGATATGTGATAAACTGCAGCTTTTTGTTTATTGCTTTTGTCTGTAGGATGCGCAGGTGAAACTGCGTCAAACAGGAAAATGTTTGGTGGATAAAAGTGTACCTTTTTTTGGATTTGACTAGAATGATCCAGAAAAATGAAAAACAAATTAGCCGAATACTTTAACTGAGACATTTGAGCCTGAAAAGGATTTTTTGTTTAAAAAAAAATTAAGCTAGAAAAGGATTCAGAGAGCTTAAACTTCCTTCAAAACAGCTGATTAATAAACAAACTAATTGATTAATTAATCATCACTAAAACTTTCCAAATTCCTGATCTATCAAAAATGTGCTAAAATCCTACTATGACTCTTTGCATAATGGTGCTAACCGACAGACTGACAAATTGTTTACTAACAAGTAACCATTGACTTCTGGATCACCACCGGAATCTGGGCCCAGTATCTCAAAAGCATCGTGCATTGCGACCGTGCGCAAGCGTCTCAATTCCATAACTCGCACATACTTGCCCCATATAATACATTGTAGCCTCTACGTGATATCGCTATTCGCAATATGCGATGCTTTCGAGATACGGGGCCCTGATCATGTTTCTGACCTATCCAGAAAATTTTATAAAAATCCAGCCATAACTATTTGAGTGAGGCTGGTGACAAACAGAAAGACTGACAAAAAGAGGCATTGGTGAAAATAAAATGCAAACAAAGCTGGACACTTATCTTATGTGAAAGTTTTCATGGGAAAGTAAACTGTTTTGGTCTCATATATGAAGGCATAGCAATTTTATGAAATGAACATGTCAATTTTACGTCTTGTGTTTGCCTTCGTATCTCGAAAGCATCGCGTATTGCGAATAGCGATATTATATGGGGCGAGTATGGGCAAATGATGGAATCGAGACGCTTGCACACGGTCGCAATTTGCGATGCTTTCGAGATACGGGGCCCAGCTGTCATTTGGATGGCCTCTGTTCTCAAATAACAGCTTATTTTTTCAAAGATGGATGAACTGCTTAGGAATATTTTTGGAAATGGCAGGTTGGGTACTTGATTTGCTTGGGTGGGACTCCCTGTAAATTGGTGACAAAATTACAGATTCAGATATTGGACTCCCTGTACCCCAAATCCTGGGGAAACCACTGCCTGTCAAAATATTTCAGGTTATACTGCAGAACTTGACTGACCAGTGACCCATATTTATGCTTCTCTTTATTTTTTTTTCCAGGTCTACGGGGATGTTCGTGTTCATGTACTCGCTGTTCTACTACTTCAAGCGCTCCAACATGTCAGGACTGTTGCAGACGGTACAGTTCTTTGGTTACACCATTCTGGTCTGCTACGTGTTTTTCCTGATGTTGGGGACCGTCTCCTTCTTCGCAGCATTAAAATTTGTCCGGTATATCTACGTCAACATCAAAATGGATTGAGGGATTTGTGGGGATTGGTGGTAAACTTTTTTTTATGTACAGCCCGCTTTGAGGTGGGAGCTGTGGGGATATACGTTTTAAAGCATCATTTTGGACCAGGAACTGTAGACATATCTTTGTGAACAGACTGCTTTTACAATCTAACATACAACTTGAATGTGAGAGACTTAGATTTAGTTGAAATGCTTCATAATGTTCGTCGTCAAGCATTTCTGTGAAGTTATTTTCTTGAATAAGGACAGCAGTTATTGTACAAAAAATATCTGCTTTTAGTTGCGGGTTTTGTATTATAGCAGAGGTGTAAATAGTAAATATGCTATTGTTCATGATACTTGTAACCAGTGGGGAATTACAGGGGCCATGGTACTTGAAATCTTAGTAGGGCATACCTACAACCTCCTTTGTAACATTTCCCCTCTCCAGCCTCATATTCCAGGCCTTTTTTCCTAAAATTATGCCCTTCATCTTATTTGATCCATTTGTTACCAGTTTATGCCCAGTGAGGACAGTTACTGCCCTACGAAGAAAGTTTATGCCCTATGAGGAAAGTTTATGCCCTCTATTTCCCATTCCCTGGTGGATGATTTATGACTTATGTGGATAATAAATGCCCTCTAAAAGGTCACCTGTTGGGGTGAACAGGGGTTAAACACAATCAAATTTGTTAAAGGGATTTTATAGTATGGGTACTACCATATAACGCAACTGGTCCAAATGCTATGGAAATCTGTGTATATCTATGTAATTCACTAATCTTTGAATGGAAAGATGTATTTTTATGTAAATGGATAATTGTATATGATAAACTTTATAAACGGAAAGATAGGTAGCAGTATGCACCTGTGGTATCCAGAGCTTGGGTTGCACTATGAGTTGTCTGCTCTTGACTGTTCCACATTTTCAGTACTTCAGACAGGAAATTCTGTCTTTCCTGAAAGAATTTAAATGTTTAATACAAATAACACAAGATACTTTATTGTCACTGAGAGAGGATTTTAAATTTAGCTTTAAATGTAACTTATTATTTGATTTCAAAAATAGTTTGGTGGTGTAGTGAAAATATTGTTTTGTGATTAGTGTTACAGATAAATCATGTTGATATTTGACTGGGGGCATTTTCAGAAAGCTTTACCTTCTCTTGATGTAGTGTTTAATTGTAAGATATTGTTACCGAGAACAATAACTCTGCATAAAGACACATTTTGACTAATGGTAGCCAGATTTTTTTTTTAAGCAAAGAACTTTAAACTGAATATTGGTCTAATCTTTTAGCCAATAATTTTAGTCCAATATGACCCACAATCAGTGGTACTCCTTTTTAGTACAATATTTTGCCTACTGATTGACAAGAAATAAAATGGCTATCATTTTAGACCAATAGTTAGTCTACTTTAGTGGACACTTGCAGCTTTCTTCTGAACTGAAATAAGTCAAAGTTTTTGCCCAAAGTTCTTTTGTGAAAACTGACCCAGATATTATTGCAATTAAGTTCTGAGTTTTGTTTATTAGTCCTGTTGGCAAACTACTTTGTTATATTACTAGTTTTTTTCTAGCAGCATTATTTATTCTCTGGTAGTTGTAGTAGCAGTAGTAAGGTAAAGTCTTTTTTTTTTAATCATCTACTGCTTGTAAAGTATTTCTCATTACTTTGTTCCTGCCCTATAACTTCAGTATTCATTGTATTGTGATGTCATTTAAGGTTGTTTCTGTATATGTTTGATAACCATATCTAATAAGGATGTGACCTTTCTTAATGTTATCAGTTATGAAATTGGACATTGGTCCCAAGCTTTTCAAGAAATTGTAACCAAATGACAAATTTATGTTTAACTTAGCGAAAAACTCTGATAGATCTTATAGAAATGATAGAGATATTGGATAAGTTTCCAAACTGTAGATTAGATATTTGTTTTTATTTATTGTTTATTCACCAATGGTCCAGAAAGCAGAGAAGGTTTGGAAAACAGTACAACTACATTTTGAACAAGTCTGGTTTGCAGTAAATTGTGACACTGGAAGTAAACTGGGTATTTTTCTCCATAGTTTTGATGTAAATTTTAAATGCAACAGTTCAAATTAAAAAAAAAAGTTAAAGGATTTGGGGGACATTTCTATGTGGATTTATGGCAGAGGTCAAGTGAGATCTCGAATATAGATGTCACTTAAAAAACTGAGTGAGATATTTTGGGTGAGGAGTACATTTAAAGATTGGACTTTGTGTGTGTGAGAGGTGGGGGGAGGATTAGACTCTCCACCCACCTCCATCAAATCCTGAATTGGACCCTGGGGCTCCCTAAATGTATCTTTAATGCTAAAGTGTAACTTCACTGTGGAAAACTGCCACTGTAGAACTGAGCACCAATTAAAATGTCTTTTTGTTTTATTATTTTATGTCTGACTTGTAAAGGAGGGATTCAACTGAATTTGTGGAACTGAGGAGAGAAGAATAAATATAAAGTTAAAGGTGATTGTTTCAGTTGTTGTGCTTTTAATTTTCTGTTTTGTTTTTAATGGAGAAATGTAAGCTGTTTGGATCAGACATTCAATGGAGATAGAATAGTTAATGAAAACTTATTTTGTACTCGGCGCGATTGCGCTCGTTCTTTCTCACCTAACACAATTTCATTTTATAACCAATGAAATGCAATCTTTTAATAGTTGGTCCTCAATATGGTGATTTTCTCCGTCTGTCATCGGGAAGGTTTGTTCGTTTTTTTCCTTTCGAATTTTAAGTTTCTTTATTCATTCATTCCATATTGACAGCTGTCAATGTAATTTTATGTGAATTACTGCAAATATTACAAGAAATGTATAATAGACAATGCAACTAATGAATTCCGTGTGTGACGGTTTTTTGGAAATTAAGGAAAAGTTGCTGTTGTTCGGCTGTCTCAGTGATCCAAATAACCTTGCAATTTTTCTATTATCACGAAATAGATATAGTTTGCAAAATGTTGTCCAGAATTTTAATCTTAAGGGGGCAGTGCACCAATATAAAATCCTTGCAATCTTTTTCGTCGCAATTTGAAAAATGAAATAAGTGCACTATTACCAGCAAAACGACCCTTTGCAAGTCTCCACGTTCCTCGCGATTTAAGTGTTATAACACTTCAATATGCTGTGAATTAAAAATGCTCCTGAGTTTACAAAGAAGAAAAAAGACTGCATTTCTGTCACTGATACGTCACTTCACCTCAGTTTATTTCACGCTAGGGGGATTTTTATAACGTAACGACGCAGGTTAAAGATAAAATAGCGCCGAAATTTTTCATATGAATAGAAAACAACTCAAAAGTCGTTTACTGTAACCAAATAGAAGAATTGCGCTGATAGTAAAGAGGGTGCCGCTGTTAAGTTAACTAAAGAGACGCTGACGTGCCCCTTTGTGTGTGAGGGGTGCATGAATAAGGGACGTGTGTTTTCCTAGCCTCCTTACAGGCCGACCCCGGCGACCTTACCCACCGCCCATTCACGCCTCCCTGCGATCTATATCCACATATTTCTAACAGAAGTTTTCTTCTCTTAGTAGTAAAGCGTGTAACAATATTAAATCCCCAAAAGCCAATTAACCGTCCTTTTTTATTCCACTTTTTTTCTTACGTTTTCGATTGACTTCGTAATGTTCAAACCGCCTTACGCCTTTTGAAGGGTTCAATCGCGTCGCTGCTGTCATTTGAGACGCCGGTATTAATGTCTTTCAGAGCGTATTTACAAACAAGTCCAACCTTGACAAAAAGTGAAAAGAGTCCTGCTGCAGCCGAGCCGCAGGTATTATATTACCCATCTTCCCCAGGTGTGAAAATCAAACAAGTTTGGAATGATTTTACGCTTAAGCCAGGAAGTCACACGTGTTGAGATTTCTTCTCCAATTGACACAGACGCAAACCTGAATGTTGTTATATTCAGTTTGCATTTAAAAACTAAAAAGGGTGTGGAGGAACACCTGATGGGTGACGTTAAAGAGTTGCTACCTTTTCTATGAAAAAAAAACGCATGTAAATGCATATTTCATTTCGACTGAAAAGCCTCTCTGTAGTGTCATAGAAAGGGAAATAGTCGTACAACAAGATCAAAATAAAAGGGTCAATCTCCTCTCGAATCGTGTTCACAAAACGATAACAAAATTGCATTTTACAGTTACGAAATAAGATAAATGTTTTGAATGCTGCAATCGTGTTTCTGGATATTAGTCTCCAATAGGTTCAATGTTTCGCTCATTTGCCGCCTCGTTTGAGAAATAACCGTACCGCGATTCAACCACCGGGTTCCAATTTGTTTAACATGGTATCAATGTGGCGTAATTATGGAGCGTATCAGTCCGCTGGTGATTACGCTGCTATCCAGAGGGCGTGGCACTTGGGTGCGAGTAACAGGTCCATGTAATACTTAGCAATTCGCCACATTTCAGATTCTCCATGCGTTTGGAAAATTGCCTCTTTTTCCTTTAATTTGCCCCAAGCATTGCTCGTTCAAATTTTGTGTTCTTGTATTTGTGTGTTTGTTTTAAAAATACCTCTGTTGTGACATTGTTAATGTTGTGTAACTTCAAATATTTGTTGGTATTTCCCGCTCGATGCGTTTTCCCTTTACTGGAGACTGATCAGCTGCGCCATTCCTTACAAATATTTATCTCATTCATATGTCGTATTAACTTCTGTTATTAATTGATGTAAACAGCAAATATTTACGATGTTTGAATATTTAAATTCAGAAATGACGAAACTACATGAATCGACAATTTGATTTTATTCCTATAGGAATTAGGTATGTTAAGAACACTGCAAGATAGCTAAAGTTATTCAACAAATATTTTTTCTTAGTGTGTATAGCAACCTAACAACTTTCCTCTAAGACATAAAGTCATCGTGGTGACACGTTTTTTTTAATATACTAAACCAAATATCAAAATTGTGTTGAAAAACTTTGAAATTTATGATTTTAAATTTAAAACAAGTGGCGGCATTTCTTTACTCCATAAGCAACCTATACTGCACTGTGTTCGTGTCTTCCGAAGTCAGTTCGAGTCATACACCCCATTTCCATAGATTAGATCGATCTACTTTAGATCGACCTAACTCCCTGGGGGTTCACGCTAAATAGCTGTCAGCTGAGCGGACACGAAAGTTAATTACCCCCTTACAGCTTGTAGTAGGCAGGACGGACATTTAAACCGGATTATCTGACAGTAATCTAGTGAGACTCCCCGCGGGGATAGATCGATCTAAAAGCTCTGGGAATACAGTCATAGTACCATTGGGTCAGAAAGTCCCAGACAACGCATACACGGTTGAACGCAATAATCACACCTCTGTGTTTCCGAAGTTCAAGCATATTACAATTTTTTCACAAAACAAACCCAAAAACCAAAGACCAAAAGGACGCTCATTCAATAAACATGCACTAAATAAACTGCAATAAATAAACAAACAACTCGTAACAGATCAGTGTAAACTTAAATTTTTCAGTTCAAATTTCATAATGATTGTTTAACGTGGACACGCACTTGCTGGCGTCTAGACCGAATGAACTGTTGGTCGTCACATTTCCCCTCAAAAGACTTAACCTAACCTCAGGCTTTCCATCCCAGATTCGGATACGATTCTCTTCGGAACAATAATCGGGTTGTATTTGTAATACATTTGTGTTTAATTTCAATATTTATGACGCAAATGTTTTTAATGACATAACTGGACACGGGTAAAAGGACATTGTTACACCTGTGTGGAGCTTGACCCGGATGACCTTTGTAAAATTGCGGACAATGACCAGTGGTTCTTATTCAGCAGTTCTCACAGTTCCAGAGGAACGCACGTGTGCCCCTTAGAGAAGCGGTCAACCTTTACCAGGGTTGGCCCGTAAGGCTACCCGTCACAGGGCCCGTTCCCATAGTCATCATCGGTCTACGTGGAGCGATCCAACTCGGCGGGTACTCTCGCTGACTGCAATCAGATTAACTAAATGACAAGCCTCCTCCTGGCGTTAAAGAGAATCCAGAAAACATAGTACGAGTACGCTGGAAACAAGAGGAGTTAAGCTGATTGCAATCAGTGAGAATCCCTGCAGAGTTGGATCGATCTGCATAGACCGACAGTGTCTGTGGGAATGCAGTCTCAACAGTCGTAACAGTCTCGAACTATTGCGTCGGTTTTAGTAACTGTTGTTTTGGGATGAAAAAGCACCAGTTGACCAGATTGTGTGACCAGTAGACCGCTAAGTTCAACTCTCCCTGGTCAGTGCTTGAAACTGGACTGAAAACTGAAAGCCAGCAGCATTTTGAAACAAAAGTAACTAAGTAAGAACTTGTCTAATGAACAGCCCATTCTCATAATATTCCAGAGCGTTTGCCTTTTAATTAAAATTATTTTGTCTTCTTTTTCTCCTTCTTAAACTACAGAAAAATGTAAAAATAAGTCGACGGCAGTCTAAAGAGAAAGTGGTCAAGTTGTCCTGAAGCAGACATTGTCATAATTATCTTTATAAGTTTATTCAAAAGAAACCTGAATGCAAATAAAATGTGTTCCAAAAGAGTCACCTGGGATATATAAACATTTTACAACATATAAAACGCATATTACGCATGTCCTTGTCAGCCACATGAACCACGAAATCAATATTGAATTATCTCCAAAAATTTCACCGATCTGACAAAGCTGAGCAGCTGAAAACATCGACGCGTCCTGCCTGAACTCATCGTCTTCTGAATATTAATACCTCCAATACGATTACCTTTTAGAACAACACGCGTAATCCCGACAACTTCGGCGACAAGGGATATATGTATATATATATAAGAGGATACGACAAAATTAAACCAAAATAAAACCAGAAAAACCCCATAAGCTCACTCCTTTGGGACAAAGAGAGTTCATTTCACCTGTCTTCTCAGAGATCGATGGAAGAGCTTCACCTGCCCGATTTCCGCGGCGAAAAAACAACATCATTAAACGTAACTCCGCCTTTGTGCGTTCTCGCTAAATGCCCCCTGCCTCTTTGTAGCCAGCGATCAAATCACCCCGTATTAGGTCCTAATTTGATCGGAGAAAAGAAAGGGTAACATGACAATATTTTTATAATAAATACCAATACTCGAAGAAAGGGGATTACTACAAGAAAGTATTGGACGAAGTATCCAAGGCATTTAAGGTCTTTCACATCGTGACGGTCGATTCCATGATTATGTCTACAACATCAACGGCGGTGGGCATTCCTCGGTATTTGCGTACTGTTCGGAAGTATTTTTGTGGATAAATGAAGTCGTTCACCTTGTGTTTATTATGTTGATTATGAAGTGGAACATCAATTAGAATATCATTACGGACACACGAGAGACTCCCACATACTTTCTTTGTGAAAGGTAACAAAGAATGATCAAATTACTCCTGTGGCGATAATCATGCTGTGCCTATGGCATGTGGAATTGACGATAGATTTGATGGTCTTCTCTCTCTCCCCTCTATCTCTCCTTTTCTCTTTCTCTCTCTCTCTCTCTCTCTCTCTCTCTCTCACACACACACACACACGCATACACACGCAGACGCACGCACACAGGCAAACTAAAGGTTTAATATGCTTGATAAAATAGGACGCTGCCATAAAAAATATAATTTGTACGTATACAAAATTGTTTTACCATTACTAGGATCCAGAGGCCTATATTGGGTCCTGAATTATTTGGAATATAAAATGCCTTTCCGTCAATCTTTTAAGACCAGTTTTCTAATTCAAACAAGATCGGGTTTAATTCTTTGAAAATAGAATGTGTAACTCGATGAGTAATTATCTGTGCTATTTTTTTCTTTTCAAAAGATACGATTAAATGTCTTTTCGTCGCCACGGGTTCGTGTTTATGCCAATGCAGTCCAATCGTGAGTGATGTCTCCAAATATGTCCGATATCACAATTTCTTTTAAATAGCTCTGAATACGGGAGCAAGGTTTAGTCTAGTCTGGGTAGGTCTAGTGTACCACAACACTGCTAAAACTATTTTTAACAGGTAAAATCGAACAGGCTTAAAAACTGATATAAGAGGATTGACACAATAAAACACCGTGGCCACGGCCTGTATTGGATCATGCTACAAATTAGGGGATATAACAATTAATCTTTCTTAATAAGCACTTTAACTGAATCAGGTTACAGAATCTTAGTCAACATCCAGTGCAGCGTGATCCACATTTAATACCAGTCAATACTACGATAATTTCAAGACAGTCGCCTCGACAAAGGAACGCATCGACTCCGGCCCGATGTCAAACGAAAGTTGAATTAAAGATTCATGATGAATTACATCATTTCCTCGTGTTAATTGACAGAAATGACACATTAAAGAATGTCTGTGGTGAAATCGGGCCCCATCGATTACTTCCCGACCTTTGTTTCGGTATTGTCGTTATAAAGTCGGGAGTCCAATATCGTTATTATGTTATATATTTATCTCTGAGGCGATGCTTTGTGCGGCTGTGTTTTTGGTAACACGGCGATTAATAATGCGGCACGCGCCCTGACGAAATCGACATGAAATCAACATGCGCACGCGGCGTAACCATGATGAAAACAACATCGTCGATACATAGAAGTAGAGAAAATGGAATGCCAACTCCCGCGAGATTTGTATTGCCCTCTGTGTTATGAGCTTGTGACCACGAGAGTTGGGCGAGAGTTGGGTAGTTTTACTTCCGGTCAACTTTCGTTGCACTACATGTGAATGGGGAGCAGGCGTGCTAAGACAATTGAGCGTCATATTGACAGATTTTTGGTTCAATTTGATTAATAATGGCCTCGGAAGTTGACATTATTGGAGGTAAGTCTGTCTCTTAGCTTGATTAAACGAAGCTGGATTGCAGCATGTGGATAAAATCGACGATAATCGAGCGATCTCACACAAAGCACGTGGACAGCCGGCAGAGTTTTACTTTCCCTGTCGTGATCAAGTAATGATATATCTGTACAGCAACGGAATATAAGTCCGAACTAGCCGTGAACTGTAGTTTGACTGCACATCATACTTGAAAAAAGTCGGAATAAAATTCTGTCCCTTAACTAGGGAATTTGATATTTAATGCTTTTGTTTACAACTAAATACAAGGCTGCTAGCAATTTTCCTGCCAAGGAAAAGGCAACCCAATAATTTTTTACTACCGATATTAAATCACCTCATTAAGTTGAATCCTACTCACATTCATTATCATTAAAATTTTGTATTTGTTGTAAGTTATTTTTTCCAAAATTTTAAGTAAATTTTCTGTTTATAGGATGATTTTGAAGAGAGATTCAGTATGCTGCAACTCGCCGTACAGAGCACCACGCAACCAGTAGCACCACCCTAGTATGTTGCAATAAATAAAAATAACCATCTTTCTGAACATTTTTTTTTTGTTTGAGAACATTTTTATATGATTAAACATTTTATAGTTACATGGAAATTGGAACAGTACATTCCTTTTCGTTAGATATTATGCATTTACATTAATAATGAAACATGATACAAATACAAAAATAATTTGTTGACAGTGCTTTTGTAAATTTACTACTTCAGGTGACTGAAATCTCACAATTAGTGGAGCAATCCCTGGAAAAGCTGCATCCAGCATTTTGTTGACATACAGCAGCTATAAATATGCAAAAGGAAACTTCAAAAGGTACATTGTTAAAGAATATATTTATTTCAGTATTTCAAGGCTTTTATCAAAATTACAAAGTTCCAAATATGTATCAGTTATAGTAGCAATAACAGCTGTTACTGCATACATAATAACAATAATAGCAAATGAATTTTACTCTTGACCTGCATATAAAATTTTTATATTTCTATGGAATGTTTTCTTGTCTACTTTGATCAATCATCAGTATATGATAAGAACAGTGAAATTTAGAGAAATCAGATATAAATACATAAAGCATCTTCAGCTGAAACATTTAGAAAATACAATGATTTCAGTTTAGAGATATTTTGCAATTGTTTAATACACTCTTGAACATGGTAATATTTCAGTCTAATGTTCAAGAAATCCAAAAAATAAATTATTTCCTGTGCCTTAATTATACCACGCACTTCCAAAACTATATAAAAATGTTTTTACTCGTTTTCCATGTAATACATCATGCCTCATCTATCTTTAAAAGCATTTTATAGTT
Source organism: Lingula anatina (assembly GCF_051362555.1). Lineage (NCBI taxonomy): Eukaryota > Metazoa > Brachiopoda > Lingulata > Lingulida > Lingulidae > Lingula > Lingula anatina. The sequence continues at coordinate 10,392,602 of NC_141774.1, read as the reverse complement.
TGTTATTTTCTCCTCTGTTTATTTCATTTTTTTTATTTTATTATTTTTTAAATTTTATTTATTTATTATTATTATTATTATTAAATTTTTTTTCTACTCTTAGGCCACACTTTTTTATTTTTATGGATGACATCCTCTGGGTACCCCAAAATCGGTGCGAGAGGGCGAAAAAAAAAAAAAAACTCCAAAAAAAAAAAAATGCTTAAGTAAAGGAATGCTGTCAGTACACAGCTGGAAACACAAATTTAACCACAGAAACACGTATCAAACTAACAATATGTCTTTATCCATGCTCTCAAAATATTAAAGCATTGTGAATACTTCGTAGAAATGTAAAAAAAAGTCATGAATTGATATACTTCATATTACCAAATCTATTAAAGGTTATTTCATGCATTCATTTGGTATAGCAATCAATAAAACAAATATCAATCAGTGCGTCTTCATTTGTATTCTCAGAATATTAAAACATTTTGAACACTTCACAGAAATGTTTAAAAAATGATGCAAAGATATGCTTAATACTACCAAATCTATTAAAGGTCATTTCAGACGATGCCATTTTGCCAACTTCAACTCATACGAAGCAGCTAAACTGTCAGGTGGCCTGTCCGACCTTCAGCCCACCAAATACCTCAACGCCCTTGTCGACCCTTTTTTTGCTACAGAAAACCTGGTATTAATGTGCTGCTTTATACAGAATGTCACAGAAATGTTTCGGCCGCCGCCAGCCTTTCGTACAATTGTAAAAAGGTGATATCTCCATGCCCAATATCAATGGCATACCAATCCAAAACAATGGCGCCCGTTCTCTTGATGACTTTTATTGTTGTGTAATTTGAAAGTAATCCTAGAGATGAATTTGACAGCAAAGTGGCCGCATTTCCACGTGGCGAAAATACGCATGCGCAGAAAGCTCATTTCCTTGCAAATTCAATAACAACGTTTGCGACAACCGACTTCGTTGGGGGCTGGGGGGGGGGGGGGCTTTTTTTTTTTTTTTTTTGGAGAACGGGCGAAAATCCGTGCGCGCGCAGGATGTCATCCATAAAATTAAAAAAGTGTGGCCTTAGCTGCAAACCATGGGTTATCTGATGCCATCACTTAAGATAGCTAATTTGGAAGTGCTTGATTTTACACCTTAAATTTTCCTTAAATAATATCAGCACCTGTTCACACAGCTTGAAGCCTCATACATCTGACCCATAGAATACTATTGGTGCAATTAATTTATTTTAAAGTGTAAATGCAATATTGGGTTGAACTTAATCACAATAGTATTTCAACCTGTTTTTAATAATGGTAACTTTTCCTTGCCTGCATAGTTTATTATAATGGTAACTTTTTCTTGCCTGCATACTCGATTTTTTTCTCAGCTCTTGTTTATGTTATACTATGGATTATTCTTTAATATATGGTGACAGACAGTGAAAGTGCATCAGAAAACGTTCTTGTCCTTTTTTTAACGAGAATCGATTCCAACTCTCTTTTGGTCATAAAAGAGTGAAATGTGTGACTGAATAATGTGTCATATTTCACATGAAAACTGTCATTTTCTTAATGTGCCAAAGGAACTTAAAATATTATTTGATAAATAAATGCTATGATTTTATTGACTGTCAGTATACATTTAAAAGCCAATGTTTTACATAGCCATAGTTAAAAATAAAGATGTCGTATTGAAACGGATTTCTCAAACAGCAATATTCTTGGATATGTCAAAATCTGGAGTCAGACATAATTGGTTGTACTCTGCCATTAGTACTTTTAAAAAACGTGCATCACTAGCATACAGTTCTAATTTAGTTTCAGGTTTCTGCAACCTTTTGGGACAATATATCTCCCTGTTTGGTAAAGAAGTCCAAGGTCTCCAGGCTGAACAGAGAGGCATCCCAGTCAGCTATCTTCACTGCTACAACCAGCATACAAGACATTACAGCAGTCTGGTTGGCAGTTGAGATCTTCAGTTAAGTCCTGGATGCACATTTCATCAGCCCTACTAGTGCAGAAAATGTTGTCGATTCCATCAAACGGACAGAGGTAGACATCACACACTATAATGATTGGTGGTTTTTGTAGTCAGCAAACTGAAACATAGATGAAGGGGAAGTGATAACAAGGAAAAACTGAGTCAACTCGGAGATAAAAGTACACAGCCAGAAGCAGACATTGCAGGCTGCTAAGTCACAAGGCAGACTTGCATCTATCACTACAAATGCAGCCTATGTTGATGGAAATTAAAAAATTTTAGGAAAAAATTTCCTATACAGATACATTTTTCCAATGCTCTAATTCTGTTATTCCAGACTGCCATTTTAGTTCTACATAACATGCTAAATGTACAAATTCTGCCCTTATTATGCACATTTCTTAATTTATAGATTTCTTTTAAAGTAAGGATAGTCTCAATTTGTATGTAACTACAATCAGTTTCACCATACATGTGTGCACTGCTAAATGTCTGATGTAAAAAATAAAGCTTTGAAACCGAGACATAAGTCCTCATTTGGTAAGCAAACAGCAATGTTGAATTTAAGTTGTAATAAGGAGGTGAAAGGGATGTTAATTCATTTCAATCGAGTTCAATAAACTTTCATGAGATAATATTCATCCCCCAATTATACAGCCTGAATGTACACATACATTTAATGAAACAGTGCTTCAAATAACTGGAACAGATCTTGACTTTCTCAGGATTGAAGTAGCTGTCACATCTGTTGATGCAGTGGATCAGCTGACTTCTCCATTTGTCTGAAACCTCAGACACTCCTGTGGATATGAAAAGATACATGTACCACCTTAATTCTTGTACTCGCCTTAGAAATGGGAGTTTCTTTGTGGAATCAAAAGCTGGCATATGAAGGTGTAAAATATTGAACATTATGAGATTTAATAAATTGTCGTTTTATATATAATTATTGTGAAAGAAGTAAGTTATTCAACTGTGAAAAGGTGCAAAAGAGATAATAATAAAATGGTTTGCTTGATTATTATTTTGTGTTGCTTCAATTTTACCTTAGGCAAGCTGTGGAAAGAAAGACCCTTGCACTTCTGTGAAGAGGCACTGCATAGAATAACACAACAGAAACTCCTTCTTGACACCCTTGAAAAGAACAGAATAAAAATTTACATTTCTAATAAATTATTATTATTATTAGTCCTACATAGTCAGGTATATCTTAATTATATGTTGAAGCTATATCTCCAGGAGTAATAACCAGCTATAACTGATCTAGTTTAGTGTTGCAATGATCCTCTGGTGGTATGGCACAACTCCAAGTATGACTTTGATATTTCCATTTTTTCTTATTAAACATGTTGTTCGTATTTTGCTTGTACAAATGCATAAAATTAAAAGGGGACAACTAAATATGTAATATTTATATGTATAAATATTCTGTGCTTTTATTAACAGCTTGGATAACGACATTTAGTTCACAGATTTCTCGAAGACCGTACAGTACATGGACACTTGAGGGATAAACGGAAAACAATCGGCGTCAGACGACCATTGTATTCAAGGACAGATCATATCATGAATGAGCCTCTCACTCCTTAAATTTACGCTTAAAAAACACAATATTGTATTAAAATACAAAAGTTATTACTTACATTGCTAAATTATATTCCGTGTTATCTTCGACTTCGGTAATACACTCTGTCACACGCACCAAATAAAGCGCTTTGGGTTTTAATGATTCCGTTTTCACACCATAAAAACTGCAGTTAGAATGTCCAGACTCCTGTTTACGCCATAGCAAATCACATTATCGTAAAAACTAGCTCTAGTCGCTATGAATAGTAGTTATTGAAACATGTAGAGCGTGAGTTGAATGCAGCGGCATGGAAACCGGAAGTGAAACTCCCCAACTCTCGCCCAACTCTCGGGGTCACAAGCTCGGCCTGCGAGATTTGAAGTTGGCATTCCATTTTCTCTACTTCTATGGTCGATATCAGACCGTGACGTGGCAGCGTGACTGACAGGTCTTCGCGCGTGTAATTGACATGGATACAGTAGCAATCTCGAGATAGGGCGTGGCAGACTTGGGTGACGGCTCGCTATGACGGCTTTACAATTCCCTTTTTTTAATCTAACTGTGAAAATATTTATCCTTCCCCCTGTGAATGGTGACTTTGGTTACAGATCGTAACAGTTCGGAACAACTCTAAAGACTGAGAAGAAAAGATCCCGCAAGCTTTGTGTTGAGGTTTATTGATTTCAGCGATTTTGCGGCTGATAAAAGCGAGCACTTGCTTAAGCAAATTATTCACTCGGACGGGCAGACAAAATGGCCGTAACCTGCCCTCGTAGTCCCGATTATTATATTACTTTCACCCCTCAGTCGGAATTCAACAGTAACAGGTTGCTTTGTATAAGTAAAGTAACGGGTCTGAGAGAGAGAACTGCTAGGTAATTTTTTTCTGGAGGTGAGTTATCGCGAGAGGTGCAGTGCAGATTGAAGTTGGAGTGAAAATTTTTCTTGCTTAACATCCCCAAATCTATCTACCTGAACACTAATGTCTGTCTCCCCAAAATAATCAGCTTGATGTGACTTTTCTGTGTATTTCTGTGTTATTCTTTAGTGATTTGCCTTCTCCTGTCTGTTTCGTGTTTGCCACAACCCAGTTGAGGAATTTGTATAATAGTAATAATACTGATTTGAGATGACGATATTTTAACGTACAGATATACCAATTTATATTTCTACTGTACACAGTGCACACTTCGAATGAAATGAAACCTGTAAAGATATTTCAACAGCCTGCCCTTGTCTATACTAGAGTCCAGTTGACCGACAGTATTCATTCCATACAAAAAAATCTTTCTGGACAAAGCAGAGAAAAGTGTGAAGAGTTAACCAGAGACATATCTGTGAATATATAGTGAAAAATTCATCTGTGGTCCTGGTAGAAGGTAAATCTGCCCTCATCATTTTAAACTTTTGTTGAATTCAAATCCAACCAAAATCATTAGATTTAATCATTGTTTGCGTGTGTTTTTATCCGTATTTTGATTATTTACCCTAGGCTGTTAGTTACAGAGCTTGCCACTAGTCAGTACTTTTTTCTAGCTTTTTTTTTCTACAAATCTGAGGATGTGCAATATGTGGACCATTAGATGGAGAAAGCACTAATACGGCCCCTCCTCCTCGCTCCCCCCCCCCCCCCGCCCCCCACCTCCACCCGGTGTGCCTTCACAACAGAAACGTCTTATGGCACTATAGAAAAACTCTCTGTCCCATCCCTGAATTTCCAATATTCTTTCATATCTCACACAAAGTCCAATATTAGCTGATTAACTGTTTCTATTCTCCTTCTTTGTCACAAAACTGACAAAAACTCCTAAAAGAGGGGATTTTTTTTCAATCTTGCTGTGTGAAGCATATTTATTTTCTTCACTCTTAACGTCAAATGTTTGGAACTCTTGCGTAAAAGATGCGTTAGCTCACTCCAAGTCTTTGAAATTGTCCGAGCTAATTAAAAAGGTCAATATTCTCACCTTTGATATAAGCTTGACAGCGATGAGAACTAGGGCTTGTTAATTAATAAATCAATTTTTTTCGTTTAACTGTCATGTCAAAACCCCATGTTTATACATATTTCCGTTTTTACAGGTCTGGGTGCACGGGGGAACGGACAAGATTGACAATGGATTACTTTTCTGGCACATAAAAAGAAGAATATTCTTTGAAAATGCATCGAGTGCATTATAAGGGGAAAACAGAGTACTGTCCTATATAGATGTCATATCAAAGTTACAAAATGCACGCGATGACCACGTTGGCTTACGTCACAAACGAAGGTGATATGACTAATGGCGTGCAACGTGCGCTTGTCGCGCGTCAAAAACCCACTTGGTCCTTTTCATTTCATTTACGTGTAGCGTAGTATCACAGGGACGGTTACTATTAATGTCGTAACCCTCATTTATGAGGTCATTACACTCCAAACAGTTGCCGACCGGACCCTAAAATGCTCCATTTAACAGTAGCGAGTTGGTATCAAAAAGGCACAATAGTCGGAAATGTTGCCATTACAAATGATCAATAAATCTTTATTTTGGAGTTTTAATTAAACAAAACCGCTCCAGTGATTAAGATTTGTGGCATTCCACTCATCCGCAGTGAACTGTGACCGAAATTTCCATAACCGTAAAAGAAAATATTTTACAGTGGCGGAATTTCTGATCGGTCCTGATTGAAAATTTCTTCTGTTTGATATACACTCGTTCATAGAGATTTGTGTGGGTGAGTGAGTTCTGACAGTGCCAGAGCTAGGAGGTGTTACGATGGGTTTTCACGTGGACTTGTGTACTCTTGTCGTCCCGGGGTAAATCTTGGCCAGTGCGGTGAAGCTTGCAACCTGGACAAAACTTCAGAACTTAACCTCGTCGGCATCTTAATTATTGAATGCTAAATGTTTTAAGGAAATTGGGTGTTTGACCTTTACGCTTGCCATAAAACACGTAAATGAAGAAGCGAAAACATTACAATATTTTAGGATCTCCTGATAGATTAGTAGCCTGTCTTGAATTAGCCTTTCTGTAGAGGGAAACAGGTGCATCTCTCTCTCTCTCTCTCTCTCTCTCTCTCTCACACACACATACACACACAAACACACACACACACACACTCACACACCGGCAAATAAGGTTTAAATTACTTGATCTGCAATGACACTTGCTGCCATAATAAAACGCAGATATGCACGCGCGCACACACCGTTATCACATAACCCACGCGCAATCTAATACAAAATCGACCTTGCAGTTTTTATCAAGGCCTCACAGTTGACTGCTGCCGACCCCTGGTTATTTCCCCCAATCTCAAAATAAAACAAAACTCGATAGATTCCATTTTTCACAGAAATAACTACATTTCAATACAACACGGGGGGCTGCACTTCTTCTGCGTATCCAATCCATCAGGGGGACCAAAGCGCCTAGTGAAGTGGATGATCTGTGTAATTAATAGCGCGGACGGGGACAATGACACTTGCCTTGCTCCCCTTGTCACCTGTGGCCCGACAAAAGCGTCCAAACACTCTCCTCATGTCCTGAACAGGGTGACAAATTCGGCTGTTTGTCTCCACACAAATGCCCCCATCGAAAGCATTTTGTTCCTTTAATGTCCTTGCTACTCTGGTGTCATTATACGGCACAAAAAGAGAGTAAATTGTGAAGTGATCACCTGGTCGTTCAAATAAGCCACAGACCACCACAGGACCACAAGCGGTTTTGTTCGACCCGTTTGCGAATCTTCGCGGTTTATGCCGAAATTCTTGCCTTGCGTACATTTTTTTTTTTTTTTTGCATTCGATTTTACGACAAATTAAATAAGTTTGTTTTTTATATCTTTAACAGATCATATACATTTATCGACATTATCTGACTTCATGCATTTTTCTTCCTCTCTTTCCCCCCATTTTTTTTTTTTTCAAAGCAAAAATGGACGATTTATCGAGTTGAGACAGAATTGATACGGGTATATCCAATGGGGGCGGATTGAGGCCGTCTTCAGGGTCTTCCCGAAGACGCTCAGATTTTCAAGTTTACATTGACAGGTATCTAATTTTTTTTTGTCGAAAGACGGTCAAAAATAGAGGATAGATCAACAAGATAATTTGGAAGACTGTCAGAAAATATCTCTGGATCCGCCCGTGACCATGTACGTAAATATAATATCTGTGTGTACGTGTCCAAAAAGCAATGATTGATAAAATAAATATTTCGAGTTCACCAGACATAGAGCAGACAGCACGTAACCAGACGCGTGCTAAATCCCTGGTTTTGAACAAGTCAAAAAAGCCCCTCCCTTTCAACACGTCACAATATTAATCATATCCTGTCTGTTTACCAATACCAAAAGTCAAAAAGTAATCACGTTTTCAATACGTGTGTGCGGATCAATTTGGGGATTACATTTCCGCTGTATAATTCCTTTCCATTGACTGATTTGTGAGTCGATTGTTGAGGCTTTCACCGATAATGGCGAGTGTGACTGCTCTATAGGCCGAGAGCCATAGTCGCAAAATTACTGCTTCTCCTCTAGTAACCCAGCGTATAATATCATAGAATCAATGCTAATCTCTTATTGCCCGCAACACAAATATTGCAGGGGGCACGATGAAATGAATTTTACAAAAGTCAGGAAAAAAACAACAATAAATAACGTGGAACACAAAAGGGTTCAAAGTCGATAAACAAATCGTAAAAGTCACAGGGGGATAGAATTCTCGCCAGTATTTCACAATAAAACGGCTCCCGTTTCCTTTGACTTTACTCAAAACTTTCCAAATGGCTCATCCAAGACAGACCACTTAATAAATAAAATAACAACGAACCTCATAACGGTATCTATTTATACATAATATTTGACAAAATTTCGCATAACTACAATTTCAAAAATTTTACGTGCATATAGAATGTTTTATTAACACGAAAGAAAAAAAAAAAAACTCCCTGGATTCGTAAAAAGAAGGGATGATGCGAAGGACATCCGATACGGTAATCGTAGTTTTCAATGAGAATTTCGTGACGGCAGCGGGGTTATCGGTGAACATGACATCAATTATAATCCACTTGGAATATTCACAACACCAAAATTACCGAAATTACGTAGGTGTGAGGCCTATTAACAACAAAACGAAATGACACGAGCAACATTCATAAATCATTTTCAAATGTTCAGTGTCACATTGAAGAAAGAATTCAATTGAAAAAGAATCGCTCTCCCAGCAAAAGCGATAGATAAGCTGCGCAAACAACGTTATTGCAAGCTTAAAACGTCAGAGAAAAATAGTTTAATATTTCGCGCAGATAAAAGAAATTATAAAAAAAAGATTAAATTATCTTTTGAGAATAACAAAGTGTAAATCTGATTGCGAAGTAGCAAAAAAATCCGTTTCCAGTGAGTACAAGTTCAGCTGTTCGTCAGATTACGCTTTCTTACCCTCTACCAGGATCACAGATTGATTTTTCACTATATATTCACAGATATGTCTCTGGTTAATTCATGACACGATTCTCTGCTGTGTCGCGCTAGAGAAAATTGCACAAAATTAATCTGCGGCTCTATTAGAGGGTAACGTTGTCTAAAGAATAGTAATAACTATAACATAAGACGGCCTTTCCCTTCCTGCTGTAAGCTGCGTTCCGTTATCCCAAAGATGGACTGCCTATAATTAACGATAACATTAAAATGCCTAATCTATGATCAAAATGAAAATCATGAAAGGGGGGGGGGGGGGGGGGGGGCAGATGACCCTGATGTTTAGTTTGTATGCGCCCACAATAACATGCGCGCGCACGTGCAAGCGCACCGCACAATATCCTGAGGATAAGACCTTTGTCGTCAATAGGGGAACGCTCTGCTGGGGAAGGCCGAAGCAGTAACAAGGGGTCAATGGTTCAATGACCAATTGATGACCACAAAGGTCCGACCCTGAGGAAATTGATCTTCTGTAAAGGAAACCCCAGAGGCGATGGTCATTTCTATTTTGGCCCTTTCAGGTGGTCACGCGCCTCGTCCACTGTGACTTCTGGAACACACCGCGGCATTGTGTATGAAAATAGCTTCATAAACCTTAAAGCAATAAAACTTGATCTTGTGAGATCAGATTGGTCTCGTCAAACGAACAAATGTTTATTAATGTAAATGTAATGATTTCTAGTGACTTATAGCCACGAAACTCGATGTGTCTCGTCCACTTATTACTGGTAGTCTGTGGTCTATGCACGTTTTCTTTTTCTGCTAATCATTTTTTCGCTTTTCTCACCCCCCCCCCCTCCTCAAAAATAAAATAAAATAAATAATAATAATAATAATAATAAATAAAATAATAATAATAATAATAAAATAATAAAAACGTGTAACTTACAACCACGCCGGTGTAAGGTAGCCACCTCGTCACCTAAGAATCCACAAAATAAAATATCACCTCTTTCTTTTTGTACATTTAATTTCCGCTGATTTATATTATTTAAATAAAAGTCCACATAGATTTATTTTCATTGATACAGCTATGACCTCACTGTTTATTATTATAAATGTATTATTATTATTTTTATTAAATAGTAGCAGTAGTAGCGCATGATCTACTTTCGTGTTTTTTTTATATTAGATATTTGCCCACTCCTTTTTCCGCATATTTGCACATAAAATTCACATTTACTAGAAGCATTAAGGGGGGGGTCTGTATTAACGAGTGAAACCCAAACACTACCCTCGTGGGCATCGCTCTTTTTCTTCAAAATTTCCTAACATATTGTCACTCACCTCCACGTGTTATCATACCCCGAAACCCGCTATAAATAAATAATGACCATTGCAATTTATGTGCGATCTCCTATAAAGGAAAACATGATCAAATGACATCGAATACATACATATAGCTTGATAATAAATAAATAAACGTCTGTGATCGTAGTTTTTTCTTCGCCACGGGCCATGTGACCGGTGCAGTGAACTCCCGCCGTAATTTGGACAGTGCAAATCGGAATCAGTGACCGCATACAAAATAAAAGATCAAATCATGAACATCGATTATTTGACCGTTAATGTCGCCCCTTGAAGGAAGAAAGAGAAAGTGTTCTGAAAGCTTCGCGTACCTGTTTTGATGGGAAATCGAACAAGGGGTAAAATCATCAAAATTAATTTTCTGACCGTTACACGTCCCCAACCTTCCGTACTGCTTACCTTTGAACTCTTTGGTCGGTGGCCATGCTGAAATATCTTATCATACATGTGCTTACTACCTGCAAACAGTAGACGCGATTGAAGATTTTTACACAAAAGACTTTTCCACTTGAAATTATTTTCTGTAATCTACTCCTTCTCTTTGTACTAGGATCCAAATTTTATCTTCTGTCCTAGCTTTGTATCATTGCGCAACAAAACGGTCTCTTTCTCTGAGCAGGTGTGCACTTTTGCTAACAATATTTGTAAAGCAAGGGTCAAAAATGAAAACATCAATAAATATAATAAATAAATAAATAATCAATTTCATCTAGATATTGTTAAGTAAGGGTCAAAAATAAATGAAAACATCAATAAACATAATAAATAAATAATCAATTTCATCCAGATTCAATGATTCATTAGTCAAACAGAATATATTTAGCGTATTGGTAAATGTGTTAAATTGATAACTTTTAGTGATCTTTCACCAAGGGGGGCAGAAGCCATTCCCTATTAAACATTAAGAAAAGACGCTGTCACCAAGAAGGCTGCCAGTCCTTTCAGTGGAGAAAAATTCGAGTTGACAGAGCATAAACTGCCCAATCACGTAAATAAATATAGAAGGAATACGCAGAAGAAATAGAAATGAAATTTTACTATTCAGGGTTAACTTTCCACTTTTGGTTTGTAAATTATTTTTGCCAATTTTGCAATTGACTAAAACCTATCAAAGGAAAAGAAAATTAGAGGAGAAAAATTTAGAAGCCTCCCCGACGGGGAATCGAACCCCGGTCTCCCGCGTGACAGGCGGGGATACTTACCACTATACTATCGAGGACTGGCTGATAGCCACGGATATATGTAAGATAGAAGTATTATATTAAGTGGTTATCCTTTTATCTTCTTTTACCGCTTTCAAATAGTTAGGTAAGATGACAAAAAGTATACATATGAGTTACACTTGGCCTTATATTATCAAAAACGTGCAATTTATGTTATCCACGCGTCGATTAGCGTATTGAAGTCAGACATGCGGCCTATCTTGATGAAGAGACACCTAGTGCTATAAATAACGGGTTTCTTTCGCTCTGCGTAGAGCATCATAATTTAATGTATGTTAATGTTTCTTAAATATATTCAATACTTTTTGTAGCTCATCATTTAAAACGCTGGGTTTCATTTGGCATAACCATGCCTTGTAAGTATTAGTAGTTCTATTGACCACATTTTGTATCTCAACTCTCCCTTGTAGCCTACTCGATCCGCCCCCCCCCCCCTACACACACGCACACACACTGCTCCTCGATAATACAAATACTGATAATACAAATTAGAGGAGAGTTCTGAGGAGTTCATCTGAGCTATGACTCACCTAGAAGTGATCAAATATTCAACAGTTATTTTTCATCTATAAAATAAATTTGCAATTTAGGTCCTGTGGTGAAAGCGCTCTCAAACATTATCTCGCATCTTGAACTTCGGCCAAATATACATCGCACTACTGGATCTATCAAATTAAAAAATCATCCCCCTCCCCCCCACACCGCCCTTCCCCTCTTTTCTCCATCAGCTGGGGTCGAATTAAACCTAAGATTCAATACACAAAGGCCGCGATCACCGGTCTAAACAAATGCTTCTCCGGCACGTGTTCGCATTCTTATAACGTAATAAAACAAGCGACGGGACGCCGCGGGATTCGTAACAAAGTGCGCACATGCGTGAATATCAACAGACCGATGTTTTCACGGATGGTCTGTAAATATTTTTCTTTGGCCGCCCGAGAACGTAGTTACTATATTTACGGATAAAATATCTACATCACCGAAGCAAAGGGCTTCCTAATACACGGCGCTTACGGGGAATACATCGGTTATTTGGTAGACGCCTGCCATCTAATTTCGTTCAACAAATGATTGAATAAATGAATAAATAAATAAATAAAATGAATTCCTCAATAACAGCTGATAGGCTTGTGGCTGACAGTGGGGTTATTATTTCTTATGTCCTGATAACTAGCTACAGTGTTCAATTGTTTTAAACGTTACGGTCATCTAACTATTATCTCACACAGCGGAGCTTAACTTTTAATTAAAATACGTTGTGATAAAAAAAATTATTGAAAAACAAAGGCACCAACCATGTCCGAAAAGGGAAAAAAATGCTGCCTCCCCGACGGGGAATTGAACCCCGGTCTCCCGCGTGACAGGCGGGGATACTCACCACTATACTATCGAGGATTGGCTGGTGGAGCGAGAGAGATAATAAGGAATATAAATCGTCTTACCACAGATAAAACTGTGCATCTATTAATAAGTATAGGGTATTTCTAAATTTACATTTCCATTCCCTGCAAGGAAAATGGCTAACGGGAAATACTACAGTTGAAAGAAATTTAAAAAATACTCGTAATAAAGCGATAAAAACAATATATGTGACTACTTCTTGCGTTTTTATATGAACAAATTTGTATCTACCACTACATATGCATATTTATTTATGTTCAGACCCTCCAGTGACGATGTGAACATTCTGTTCTACTCATATATTTTAATGAAATTATTTTTGATAAATCCTTAAAACCAAAACGACTTTTCCTCCCGGCCGGTGATACACGTAGAAGAAATCGTTTCACGTGTGTCCGGGATATTAGTTATTACTACATTCTGACCACAAGACAGGACCGTAGCCTCCGGGGGGGCAGGGGGGGCAGCTGCCCCCCCTGGAATTTGGAATTTTACACACCACACCCTCCCCCCTCGGTAGCTTCGCCCCCTCGTGTCCGCTTACTGCCCCCCCTGGCATTTTGCTCAGGCTACGGCCCTGCTTGAAGACAAAGTCGGCTAGTTGTCTATAACAAAAATTATTGTCTAACATTGCATACTATTTTAGAGGCCCCTGAAATCACAGGGTATATATTCCATGTATTAGCGCTGATTATCGATAACGATTTGTTAACAGGCATTCGCTCGCTGTTTTAATAACAAGTATGCAGAGCACGTGCGTTTTTCGTATACCCGAGGTTTTGAAAGTCTCCTTTGCGGACTTCAAAAAGAAATGCCTGTGTCACTACAAAGTGTTTCATTTTTAAGTGATTTCTCTATTTTTTTGAATTCATCAGTTACGAATATAGACAGAAGTTTTAACAACGAACCCTGGAAATGGTTTTAGTATTAGTTTGTTATCAAAGAAAAAATCTGGGGTATTTTTCGGAGAAAGTAAACACATAGAGGGTGAGCAGTCGTTATGCAGGCACAGATATTTTGTACAAAACCGAAACTACATTTTGCGTCCCAATAAAAGGCGATTTTTCCTTTGAGAGTCTGCATCGTTGACATTTCATAGTTTATATCAAGAATGGTAATACATTATATATTCTGTTAATTATATCTCTGAGCTCAAACCGCTGTTAAAAGGCAAAATCATTTCATTAAAAAGGATGGCCACCGCATTCGTACTACAGGGTAGCGGAGGTGAAAAATACAAGCATTATATTTCTTTTTTCATACACTATTTTCAGTTAACGTGCTCCTTGCCTGAAAATTCACCAGAAATACTCCTTCCTCAAAATTTGTTTTGTCGCAGGCAGATAAACACAAAAACTTACAAACAGAGTTTTGTAAGGACGCCCGTTTTCACACCGACCAACCACATCCGAAGATAGTGTGATAAATAAAAATGAGTTTCCTGCCCCAAGTAAACAAATAAATACAAATAAACGGATCATTTGTGTTGACATGCTCCGCAGGCCACCACCGGCCACCGGATATTATCTGTGTGGAGAGAGAGAGAGAGAGAGAGAGAGAGAGAGAGAGAGAGAGAGAGAGAGAGAGAGAGAGAGAGAGAGGCCAGCTGAGTGATAAATTAATTCTATGCAAAAATTATCTCAGAGAGAGAGAAATGCTAGAGGCTAGCTGAGGGATGAAATTAATTCCATGAGGAAAGAGAAAGACTTATTAATGAGAGGTATAACGGTATATTTGGAAATATATTTTACCAACTATACGGAATACCAGTTAACAAAGACACATCACAGAAATAAAAAAAAAACATGTGTAATTCATCTACCTTGTACTACATGTGCACATTATACACTTGTATATGTTACTTGACCAGGAAATGCATGCAGACCGTGCTACCACATTCGATATAAAACCATTATTTAAAGATAACAAAATATACGTGCTAAAACTATCGTTCAACAGCCTCACCAAATAATTAAAATTTTACTCAAGATGCAAGATAAAAGAACACACACGAATAAAAAAGGACATCCGTCTATTATCAATGATCCCATGTACAGTAGCTTCCCCAGTCAAAATTAGTCCCAGCCCACGCCCCGCCCACTCGCTTATTGCGCGATAATGATATGCACAAAGGGCGGAGCATAGTGGAAGCTCGAGAGCCCGTGAGCGCGCAAAATCAGCTGGTCTGTGTAATCAGGCGTGCACCTTCATAGAAATACACGGTGTTTGACCATGCAACAGTAGTGGTAAAACGTAGGAAGTCGCCACAGTCCCTTATCAACAAGGCAAGAAGGAGGTAACGTGTTTAGTACTGTTCTCTTCCACTCAAGTTCGGCGTCGAGTACTGTGGTCGGAGTAGAAGATCTGGTATTACCTGTAGCGACGCACACACGCGAGGAGCAAGGAAGGCATATCTTAAGGCACCATACCTCGTGTACCATATCTCTATATAGTTTAAACTACGGCAACTATATCCTTGAACGCGCGGGCCTTTCTTACAGTGCCAGGTAAACAGGAGGAGACGGAGAGTGATTAGTAGTTCATCTCCGTATTTATTATAGTTCGAGGACTTCTTGAGTTCTTTCTCACCTGTGGACCTGTATACACCTTGACTCACCAACACAACAACAGACCATGGCTTCGACAGTAACACAGAAAGATACTACGTTCACCAAAATCTTCGTGGGAGGACTGCCTTACCACACAACGGACAATACACTACGGGAATTTTTCGAACAATTCGGAGATATTGAGGAGGCGGTAGTGATCACAGACAGACAGACAGGCAAAAGCCGAGGATACGGTTTCGTGAGTATTGCACATTAAGTTCTATACAGCATATGTAGTGACCGCTTTGAGTGATGGTGATAGCGTTAACATAACTGTCCCTTGGTACCCCTCACCCCGTTATGCTTAATATATATAGTATCAACAACATCATCAGGGCACACCATTATTATTCACCCTTTCCTTTAACATAACCCTCTTAAATAAACCCTTCCCATCCCCCCTTAACTGAACACGTATTGATGATGGGGGCTCTAAAACCTTTCAGAGTGGCAATGGCCCCAAACAAAGAAAATTCCCTTCGCGCGCTTTTAAAGCCAGCAGTACACATGGGGCCCTTGTTTCAGCTGCAGTAGGCAGGTCTGTAGAGTCCACACAAACAACACGTTCAGTCTCGGAGGAACGTTTTAAGTTATAAGAGAGTTCAGCTTGCTCGAGTTCATCCCGTTCACGCTGGCTCAGTACAAACCCACGCCGGCGGAATCGAGAGAGATACAGATACGTACGGCGTCTGCTTGTGAGCTGTGTGAGGTACAGTTCTTGGTTTAATTCCGCGAGGAATGAAGCGGGCGGGCATCTTGATGGTGCATCTTGAAAGATGCCACGGCCAACATTTCTTCCCCTCTGTCTGATCAATATGGCTGCACCCGTACCTGGTCCAGGTAAAGCCCTTAATCGAAAAGTACTGAACAACTTTTCGGTCCAGACACGTCATATAATGACCATCGAATTCTAATTGCCCTCTTGGGTTAAGAAAGAGGAGTTAAGTGTTTCATACAAACGTTGTCTCCCTCCCAAAACAGATTAGTTTTCCTCACATGAAGCAAATCGAGTAAAATACAAAAATGTCCCTCGTGGGTTTGCTGGAAATGGATACCGTTGAAACCTGAGACGTGATCCCGAGCAGCGATTAATATGCCATGTGTGAAAGGTTTTTGTTGAAATTTTGTTATAAATATATGATAAAACCATCACCGTAACAAAACTATTTCCAAGACAGCTTTATCTTTGCACTGCTCATGATTTACATGTACCTTATACTGAATTGTTGGGTCAATGGTCGTTTTGATCATTGTAAAATATTCTAGCTCCCCTGTAGATAAATATTTTCAATTTGGTTAACCAAGGGCCTAAAAAGCTACACAACCACCAACACAACGAGATAAATGGGCCTAGTTTCTTTGTTCTAATTTGTATCTCAAAAATAGGGAGGGGGGTGACAGGACCTCGTGTCAGCCGGAAATTAACGAAACGGGAGAATCAAAACTGCCAACGCTTACAACAACAACACTAAATCTAGAGCAAGTATCCACGTGTTACAACACCTCAGCCTCGGCATTTCCGCCGGACTCCGCTGTTTAATAAGAAAAACCTTAACCCCGCTCCAATTAAGTGTCTACTTTAATCCCGGAATTAATTGCGGCATCTTCCGTCTTATCTCCTCGGCTCCAAAGCGTACCTCCAGTCCCCATAGGCCCCGTTGAGTGACGAGAACGCCAGCGTCAGGTGCTGGGGGATATGTATGTGCTGTAAGCAGAAACCACGTCGAATTTCAGCCTTGATATTAATCTTAATTATTGCTCCTAAACGTTTCCATTTGGTTCCCCTCTCTTTGCTACACCATCAATTTCATAATTATACCCCGTGTGATGGAGATATGTACATCAGAATAAGATCAGTGGAGGAATTTTGTAAGTGTTTTTGGTCTATGAGTAAAGTTATTGAAGAGAATGGGGCCTTCTTCCTTACAGAAAGGGTGGAGTAGGTTACTGCGAGGGGAATCAAGCCATCACTGTTATATTTGGGCAGGACAGTTATCCCAAGCTATCCACAAATGGGGACAAACACGCACCGCTTCATACGTCAACCTCTCTCTCTTCCCTCCCTCTCCTCCTCTCTCTGTCTCTCTCTTTCCCCCCTCCCTCTCTCTCTCCCCCTCCCTCCCCCCTTCTCTCTCTTTCTCTCTCTCTCTCTCTCTCTCTCTCTGACTCAATCAATCCACGACAAGCACCGAGTACCGCGTTGCACGGTTTGATTGACCTATATATTTCGCCTACTTCAACACCACGGCATTTCCAATCCACAAATACCGGTCTCAAAGTCTCGCCTCCTAGTTACAGCGAACACTATCGAAACAGCGAGGTTTTAGTCGGCTTAATGAAGTAATTGATCTTAAGGGGGGAAAGTGAACGTGGCAAGAATGCGATGGCGTTAAGATCTCTCTTCTCCAGAACCCACAACACATATATACATAGTCCACAGCAGTGTTTCTATTCATGTACATAGTTATGAGCAACACGCGTTGTGTTGGAAGCTAATAACCCTCGGTCACATTTGATATGTGGTATCAAGTTCGATACGGCGTGATAACGGTTGTTAAAACCAGTGCTTGTTGGCCGTTTCTTCCTCGTCTGGACCAGCGGCCGTTGTTATCTTAATTGCGTAACTGAAATGGTGAGATAAGAACACAGGTAAAACCCCCGCCATCGGAGTGACATTTCTCGACAAACAAATCGCGTTTCGTGTGTGAAAATGTGATTAAGGCGATGCAATAGTTCACATATATTGGTATTGGTAGGATGTAAGACGTGTTTTAACCAGAAAGGGGATCAATTTTATTTGTGATATCGAACACGTAATTGTTTTCACCTGTTACTGAAATTCTCGTTGCAACAAAGATGTCCAGGTTGTCAACTATCCCGAAGAATCACAACTTATGTTCGTGAGAATGGGTTCCCTTTAGTCTCTTAATTCTTTTAACACCTGTCCTGACTTGTGTGTGTTGTGATGGTGTACACTGAAGCTAGCGTTCGACACGATCTACCTGTCACCTCTCCCTAAAGTTACAGCGCGTGACGAGTTACTGTAAGAACGCCTTGTGAACTATAGTCCGGGTAAACGGTGCATTTACGAGCTCTGTGACCGTCTTCAATGGGAACGCCAGTTAACAGCGACCCCAGCCATAATAAATGTTCCCCTATCACGGCTGAATATCATTGTGAAATATTAAACGAAGTTGTTGCGATCACATAAGTTTATTTGCAAGCCTCTCTCTCTCTCTCTCTCTCGCTCTCGGGCAGTTAATAACATGGTTTTTCGTTTGAGAAAAATGAAAATCTATACAGAATTTATCATTAGGCAGCCAGAGAGGGACACTGGGACCCGATATAAACCCAATTTGTTACACTGAAAATGTCCCCTGTGAATATAGCCGTGAATTCTTCAATTACTTCACCGCTAACTCTGAACGTAGAACAATTCAACGGCACTGAAAGCGGTTGTTGCCATTTCCCCACCGAGATGGAAAGCTTATTTCTATAACCCTGTTGTGTGCATAGCCCCAGCGTGTTTTTCCTACACCGGTGTTTCTATGGGCAGGGGAACAAAGGGCATCACACGGCGTTCTGGTCGTCTTGAAAGGTACCTCAAACCCCCTGGTTGTTCTTACGCAATCACCATTGCCACCGATGTTATTGTTTACCGGTTGGTATTGTCGGCTGATTATACGCTCCATTCTGGTGCGACGGAGGGGAAAAAGTTTCAGACTGTAAAACCGGGGTCTCTCTCGGGAGCCGAGGTGTGCATAAATTTTCTCCCCTGTTTATATTTAATGGAAGGATAAACTCGGGACACCCTCATTGTTCACGTTAATACACAGGTAATTGGTTTAGGAGAGACGCCCCCCAGTCATCTTCCCCCCCAAATTAGGAAATTAGTCCTAACGGTGTCGCTTTGTCCTCGAGGAAATTATACCCCGTTCGCGACCACTTTGTATGCCAAACGAGAGGCCTAAATTAGCTGTCGATTGGACGAAGATTGGTCTTTGATAACGTCTTTGTTATATTGATTCAGTTCAAATTGAAATATCCCTCCCAATTTGCATGGGGCTCCAGCACCCCTAAAATTGTCACCAACGGTTAAAGTAATTGCTGACACCTCCTGATTGTTTTATTGACGTGAACCATGGCAGCGTGCCACTCTTATTTTTCCCACCTGCGAACGTTTCAGCGCACCTTGACCTAGTTATTATTGGTGGCGGTGGTGGTGGTTTCTTGGCACCAAACCCGATAGTAAATAATAGCAATCTGAAATGGGGTGAAAGAAGAGTCCAGTAATCACTATCAGCCGTGCCATTAAGCAATTTTCGCCCTTTATTACCTGTTCTGCTCGTTCTTGATTAGCGTAGGAGGGTTGATGACAGGTGCATTTTCTGTATAACTGGTTTTACAGAGTTAAAACAAATTACAAAAACCAAAAGATATTCCGCGGAACGAGAATAACGGGATAAGTGCTAAATGCGCAGGTTAACCTTCTCTTCACTCACGGTCATTGCACTCTTCAACAAACGATTGTCCGAAAAAGACACGTTCTACGTCGTTTGGCAAGTAATCAAACAAGCTGATGGAAACTACGATCAATTTTTCTCATTATCATTGGCTCCCTCCCCAAAAGTTTCTCCGCGTTCCGCAATGCTGTAGACCCCAGGATGCCGCAGCAGTATTTACCATGTAACTGTCTTTATTGTGGCACGGTTATAATTCAAAGGCCTGGTTCTTGTTCTTTGGCAGACAAACCACTTTGACCATTACGAGTAACATGCCCTCCATCAGCGCAAAAGAAAAAAACGATTAGATCAATAAATTCTCGCCATTTTGAGAAATTGCATAATGTAAATTTAAATGGGTTATGTAAGCGTTCTCTCACCTGTATTTTTTTGCCCAGTCAAAATCTGGGTGGCACATTGCTAGATGTACTTCCCACTGTATTGGTTTCCTGCAACCTGTGAATTCTCTGTATCCTCTTCCTCAATTTAAGGTACCTTGTCTAATTCCCCGGTACACCTGTAACAGACGCACCTGTCAGTTTAACTTACTGAAGTTTTCATGAGCAATTATAATCTAGTTAAGATTATCGAATTTGTTCTGCTATTAGATTTTTTTGTCAGTGGGGTGACAGGACTCCATGCAATGAAATGCTTGTATGAGGAAATGAGAAGAAATATATCATTTAGATAGTCCTAACATAAACTTAGGATTCATCTTTTGAAAAAAGTGTATTCAATGGGCGTGGGGGGGGGGGGGGGTATTAGGAAGGAGGGGAGGGGGTTATATCCTCTCTGCCCGGCCCAATCCTCTTCGGTAAAAATATAATTCGGTAAAACCTAAATGCACCTCTGTACACTGCTTCTAACTGTTCTATTAATTCGACGTGTTGGGTGTTCTTTGAATACAAACAACACTTTCTCGGTGTTAGCCAGTACAGAGCGCCATACGGAATGGAGCATTTCGTACATTTTCTTTTTGCTATTTGGTAAAAGAATATGCGATTTAGTACAACCACGTGAAGGGTGTGCTATAAGTGTGATAGCTGATACAGAAGTCCTTTTATTCGTTTAAACCCTTTTTTCCAGACAGATACTCGTCTGTCCTCTTTGTGGTTTCGCATGTTTTTTTTCTTTTTTAAAGAATATTTAAACTTCTCGTTCGTGCCTGGATCGCCCGCATTCGTTTACATAATTTGTTTGCTTAGAAATGAGAAAGGATCAACCTTGATCATCTTAAAGCATACGAAATGAGTCCGTTTCCCACCCTGTAGCGTTTTACGACAAACCATGTCACGATTTAATACGGATTTGGTTTTAACAGAGCAATGACACAACTTTTTCCCTATGTTGAAATATTACTACATGTGCCGCTTTAAACTGAAAATAACTCTCACAAATATGAAGGTAATATTGAATAGCTGAGCCCCCCTTTTACCAAAAAGAAAATATTTTTAATGAATGGTTTCGTGTACTTTTATGTTCTTTACATCAGTCGATCTTTTTTCTTCCTCCTATTAATCTGAAAAACAAACAGACCACTTTTCAGCCTAAGTTCCAACGTTCAAACAAAACTCTCTGTGTTGGTATAAAAATAACGTTGATTCTGCTCCTTGCACCGAGAAAACAGACAAACGAAAACCTTGAAACGAAATGAGCTCAATAAGTTCCATCGACCCGAGTCTTTCTCCATTGTACTCGGATGCAAAAGTTATAATATCGTTACGAACTCGCCTGTTGTTTCTTCTCAACACGACCCCTGACCCTTTGCCCTCATGCACTGTAATATATTGACGATTAATACAACACTATTTCATCATTTCTATACTCGCAACAACACACGTATCGATGATGGTAATTAGTATTGTTATCATTAACTTAGCATTTTCGATTGAAGTTCATAGATGGGTTTCACTTTAACCCGGGGTCCCATAGTAAATGATTTCATTCCAGATTATGTTTTCAGATATCCCTCTTTTACTATCTGTCCCATGTTAAGTAGTAGCCGTGGACAATACAAAGCATATCACCTGTGATATCTGTTTTGATCATCACTGCCAACACATGTACCCATCACATGATTCCCCATTAAACTGAACGGCGTTTATTAAAAAGAAATGGACCACTTCTGATGTGCCGATTCCATTGCTTAAGCCATTACCTGTAGCTTTCATGTGCTGCTCCATTTAATTTTCACATATGATATATATTAGATACTGTTCAGTGTTTTACACATGTATATTAACACAGTCGGCTATCTTTACCTATTGCATGAAAACAATCGACTATAAAGTAGTATGACTTATTTGTGCCAATACACGAGTTTTTGGTGTTTGTGTATGGCCTTGTAGTTGTGTAAACTCAAACTGTCCAACCTACACGATACGTTTTAATATCTAAATGCTGCTTTCATCAAAAGGCGATGCTAGAGCATGAATGGAAAGTTAACTATCTTATTATTAAAATGCTATTTTGGTTATCTTGGCGTGAAATCTGATATTATTTTTATATCTATAATGATGAACGTTCTCACTGTAGTACAACGGAATGTTAATTTCTGTGCTATGAGCAGTAATATTCAAGCTAAGCTTTATGTATACAAAACATTTTACCCAAGACCTATTTGTATTTATTTCTATTCTGCATTCAGTATTATGAAAGATTGTCTTCATGAACATTAAAACGAAATGTTATACCAAACAACCATCAATGCATAGTTTCTACACTGAATTCAGAGCTGTGATACATAATCTTCATAAACATGAAAAAAAATTAAATAAAAAATTAAAAGACATGTTTTATTTCACGTTCCAGGTGACGATGTCTGACCGCGCTGCCGCAGAGAGGGCGTGCAAGGACCCCAACCCCGTCATCGACGGGAGGAAAGCCAATGTAAACTTGGCCTACCTGGGAGCCAAGCCAAGGATCCCGGCAGGTACGCAGCCCAATCAAAGTAAGGTTAAACATTTTAGCAATTTTAGCATGCAGCCCCTAGATGTAGAGCACCACCACCATCATCACAACTACGGCTTGCATGGGAACGCTATCCCCCTGGTGAAGGTGAAGGCAGTCACTAGCAGTAGAACGCACCCCCTGCTCGTCTTGAGGGAGTAGGGAGTGCAGGAAGCAGTAATATAGCACCCTTCCTCAGCTTGCATGAACCCCCCCCCCCCCCCACAAGCCCTGGCACGACAGTGTTACCACACTAGACACAGAATATCCTGCTCAAAGCTTAGATTGTATGGGACGTCACTCTATCCACATATTTTGCATGGGGCACATCTTCTCCCCCCTCGGTGTAGTAAGGCACCCCACCAAAGCTTGTCTTTAGCAGTCACGCCACACACCTTTTACAAGATGGGATCTATTCTGAGCATCTGGAATCTGCTTTTATCTATTGCAGTAGAGGGTGGGGTGGGTGGAGCCGAAACTTTTCATCATTTGTTCGCATACAGAGTCTTTCCCAAATTCGTATCGGCACCCCTCCCACCCCCCTGCACCCCCTCCCACCCGCTTGAATGTTCCCACTAGGTTTAGTATCCACCCTGAGTGTATACATTGTGTTTATCAACAAAACCATCTTTCGATGGTTTAATTTGAAGGTCTTATAAACCGTCCTCAATCCTAAACAGGATTTGATAAAAAAAGGACAATGACTGAAAGTACAGATTACAGATTATTTGGTCTCGTAAATCATGAACAGTAGGCGCAGAGAAGTGTAGATAAAGTTGGGGAATCACTTCACCAATCTGAGGAATTAATAAAACATCAAGTACATATAATTAACATGATGGAACAGGTGAGGTAGTGTGACGTTTTCACATGGCGTCCGTCACGAGACGACCACCTTGACGTCTCCGTTCACTTTCGCCTACATCAAAGTCAGGTTCTTTAATTTCGTCCGATGATTCATACGGGAAGGTGGCAACAAGACTATCTAAATTCATCAATCCTTCAGTTTAGTACAACAAACATAGTTCTGTGTTCGGAACACACCTTTCGGGCCCGATGTTGTGCTGTATGAAATCCTTTCAAAAGTCATTCAGTTAGCCTCACTAACGCTTGAGACCGGAGCAAAAATTGAGGGCAAATTTCAACATGAAATAAATGTCACATAATATGACCTTTTTGCGTTGGCCTTTTTTCAATTATATTATTTGAAAGAAAATCGACCTCTCAAAGTTCACGCGTTATAAGTTACAGTTGCCAGTCAGTCAGTCGTACAATGTCGATCTGTGTGATTAGATTGCAAAGTACTCGTACGATAGCTGGGGAAGGCCTTCAAGTGGTGGTACCTTGTACTCGTGTTTTAAGCTAAGTATGAAGGAGAAATCAACCTCACAAATTTCAGGACAATCCGTAGTTGACAGCAAAATCAGCCACTTATAGGCGGCTTGTGTAACCTGGTTGTCATGATAAAATTACTAAGTATACACGATAACCGTGCAAGCAAACTGTTCAAGTTTGGGGATAAGTTTACACCCATTTTTCTCCAGTTCCATTTCTACGACTATAGCTCTTGACTGTCATTGTCCAAAAGTAAACGGTGACGAAGTGGGCCATGTTTCTGTGTCATTCACTCTAGTGGACAACCCAAACAGACAGGGCCCGATTAGTTAAATATGACACTTATTTTCACACCAAACCAATCACTTAATAGAACAGCTAAGTCAAACACAAAGGCTGATCCTTGTCATCATGGCTTTACAGCCTTTTGAAGACTGACATAAGTTGACGGTAAATGTCCCGTCATTCTGGAGTTTTTATTAATCATAATTTACCTGTGATGGACTCTTGTTAAAGCCCACCTTCTTTGATATGGAACACAAGTCACCGCAAGCTTTTGTCACCCATTAAACGGGTCATGGCGTTCCCGCCCAGACGGTTTAAGTGTTCAAACCACGTAACTGATAAGAGAGATAGCGACCGTTTCAGCTCGCGACGGTTAACACACACCAAATATTAGGTCAATGTTCTGTTTACTAGCGTTCATTCATTTATCCATTTATTTGGAGGCGGTTGGCAGCCAATGTACAGTTGTTAAGCTGGTAAATCTTAAAAGTCTTTTTATTTAACACTTGATGGAACTACGGATGACGTCAGTGAGAATGGGATAGGGGAGTATGGGACCGTGAAACATCATGGTCGTGTATGTTGTCCCTGTTAGCAGGAAAGGTTAATACCGTTTACCTATCGACCCTTAAACGTCGTTAATCAAACTAACACAACAGTTGTGACGACGTCGTCTGCTCGTGATGAGCGTCTCGTTTGCAAGGTGCTGATGCACCTGAAATACTTTAAGATAACAACATGGCTGCCAGCTTTTCTGAAAATATATAAAGAAAATATCCTTAAAGTCTGATAATGTACTTCGAGAATTAATATATTTTCTCAAACTGTCATGAAACGATAAGAATAAAATGTATCATATTGCTCAGACAGATTTCAATGCAACTTAATGAGTACCTTGAAAACAGTTCCGAAACATTTGGTGCCTAAGAGATCGTATACACTAATACAATATTGAAATTATAATCCGAAGGAGAGTACGTCTAGATATCATAAGATGCAACATTGACATCAACATACATCAGGGATATAGATCGCTTGCAAGCAGGCGTAAAAATCCAACAACAAGTCCCCTTAAACAAGTATGGATTCAGTGTACAGTTACAGCCTAGTGGCCCCCAAGATGGAGAAAATCAATTCAGTGTATCACGTTTTACAATGGGCTCCCCTTTCTTTCTGAACTTTTCAAAAGACACAGCGGTAAACACGATAGCTCGCTAACAACCTCCAGTGCTAGGATGCCAGCTCACAATGCCGGCGATTCTCGGGTTGTTTAAAATATTAGCGTCTCTTTCTTTCACCCTAAATATTAGCACAATAGCGAAGTGACTGTAAATAATGTTGCATGTTCTTTAATAAGTTTATGTCATGTAAGCGTGGGAAATTTCCCTTCCATGTGAAAAAAGGATATGCCAATTATCGATTTTTTTTTTCTTATAAATGTATTTATTTCACTGTGACTAGTATTATACTTCAACTTAATGGAGATCGGTTTACCTATAAATATTATTGTCTGGTTAATTTTATTTAAAACGAAAACCTAATATGAAATACAAATTGTATATTTTATTTTTTATACCGATTCAGTATTGAATTTTCAAGGGATAAATATTATATAAATGTAATATACAGTATCAAAGTAAAAGCATATGGCAACAATATAATTCCATATATCCTAGAAACCTTTAATGTTTGTGGTTTCGTTTTCACTTTTTGCCATTCATTTTCTGACCAAAAGATGTCTTGATAGCTGTAAAGCATTCACATAGAGCATATACATTGCATTTAATTGTTTCAAATCTAATTTCAGGTTTCCAAGCACTGGCAGCCGCCGCCGCTTTTAAGGCGTACCCCGGACTAATCGGAGCGCAGTATGGGTAAGTACTCTCTAGGATTAGGAGGTTTGTTTGTTGAAGATAACCTAACACCACGTTATCTATGTTCCTTATGTTGGCAGTTGTATCCTTATGGATATACAGTAAAATTATCGTATTGATAAGATAAGGTCGTTACATTAGACTGGGATGAATCTAACTGGCACACGTCTAGCTTCTGGCTAAATATGATTCACCATTCAAAATTTCTGAGAAAACCGCCAATGGTTTGGTTGTTTTTTAATGTAGAATAAATCGGCTCAAATTAAAAAAAAATATGTTAGATTCATCCCAGTTATGTTTATACTACAGTCAAGCCAACCACGTCATCACCCAAAGTGAAATCACGTTGATACGAGATTAAAGCAGTTTCATCAAAACGAGAATGGGTTTGTAGGGAAAATTTAGTCAGATAAAGCATTATTTTACCAAATATCTCACAGGATAGTCTTATCAGTAAGCCATCAAATTACTTGAATTTCTCGGCTAGATAACCGGATTTTTAATACTTGTTATGATTTGAAAAATAATAATTGATGAGTTCACTTGTCCCTCGATGTCTTCCATATATGTTTACTTGAGAAGAGTGGAAGATGTGTCACATTTTGTGTTTTTTGTCATTTAGCTGAGTAAATGCACCTTTAACGTGCAACAACCCGTGGTCGTACGTGAGACGCCCGCCTTGTATCCAACAACCATCAAACAACTTACACTACTGCAAGTTAAGGGGTTGGCGCTAAAACAAAGAATGGTATCTATTATCCACTTTGCTTGCAAAGTTTGGTTTTGTTGTGCGGTCTATATTTATAATACAATCCTTCTCACCTACAGGTCGTGTGGTAGTAGTTTTATATGTATATATATAAAAAACAAAGTAGAAGTCTGAGGTTTTTGATTCATTCCTCCAAACGGTTTGGTCTGTGTTTTGCTTGCTTGTGTTTGTGGAACGTGATGTTTGGCGGGTGCAGTTACCATGGTTACAGTACTATAAACAACTATGTTACTATAGCAACTCGTGTGCCCTGACCGTCTCCCGTTCACTGACTTTTATAATAATACTTCATTGCTATATGCATTCACATTTTACGTTGCTGCCTTCTTTAGATAAAATTCTTGCTATTCATAGTGAACCCCTCTCTTTCACTGTCTCACAGTCTCCTGTTGATTTTGCTCTATTTTTGGGCTGAGGGTTATTTGTATAAGTGTGGACTCCTCAAGACCCCCTCACAATGTGTCAGATATGGGGCACTTTTCCTGCCAAATTCAACTTTTAAAAACAACTTCTCCTCCTCCATCTACGGTCTTAGTTTTGAATTAATCCCAACTTTAGACTGTTATACTAACACAGTTGAAGTGTTTTATAACCTCATCCATCGATGAGAACGTCGCCCGGCTGAAAAGCGGGACTTCAGTACGAACAAATGCAGTGTCAACGGCCGACTGTTTGGGCTAGTCCCTGGTGAAACTAAAAGTCAATACATTTGAGAGATGGGCAAACAACCGCCGTATGTTAAGTGGGGGATGGGAAGAAGGGGCAACCTGATGGTTAGAATGGCGCCTCGAGGGAGTCAACAGACCACGTGGAGTTTGAAAATTTGTCAGAAAAGTTGGGGATCAAACAAATATGTGGGCTGTTGCTAAGTGGATAGCCGAATAAGTCAATATATATTTAAGTCAAGTAAAGTTTAAGGTAGTGTGGAAGGAGTTAAAGGAATGAATTCATAATGCAAAATGACACATCTCTATAATCTGTGTTAGCCTTACTTGAAACAAATCTCTCAAGTTGAATTTAAAAATGTGTACGTGACAGAAAGGTGGATAATACAAGATCACAGAAGCCCGAATTGATGTCATGTCAAACTTTGTACTGCAAAGAAGCCAACAGTTGGTGAAGTCAGAATATAGAACGGGGCCTTGTAAAAAGTGAGCAAGGCGGTAAAACTTCAGTTTATCGCCAGACGCCAGCATTCGTGACACAAAAGTACAACTTTTCCAATAAACTATTGCCCTTGAAACTGCTACAAAAATTGAAATGAAATCAAACCTCGTTCATAAGTCACATGACCTCGCGTTCAAGCCCATTGAAAACCAGTTCACCTAAACT
This sequence comes from Lingula anatina, assembly GCF_051362555.1. NCBI lineage: Eukaryota > Metazoa > Brachiopoda > Lingulata > Lingulida > Lingulidae > Lingula > Lingula anatina. The sequence continues at coordinate 10,364,025 of NC_141774.1, read as the reverse complement.
AAATTGTTAAGAGACCCGTCACAATAGACGGCTTTTCACCGTGTACCGATACCCTGTCGCGCTCCATAGAAAGTCTACCTTCTTCGTCATAGTTCTCCGCTCATATAAGAATTCAATGAAGTTGAAAAGAACCGTTTTCCTCCGTTCATCCACTAAGAGAAAGCGGTTATAATAGCCCCAATGCCCCAATGAGCGCGTTCACTAATCAGGGCACCGAGGTCCCTACAACGCTTTTCACGGGGTCTAAGATGGTCTTTCTCCTCCGTTAGAGGGTCAGTAGGGGTGAGGGGTAACGGGGAGGGGTACAGTAGACTACCCCATGCAGAGTAGCTTAAAGAACGAAATATTTTTTTTTTGAAAAACCTCCGTTGACTTTTTAGCCGAGTATTGAAACACCTGTGACGGTTTGTTGCACAACATCGGACAAAGGAGCCTGAAAGAGACTTAGCAACTGTTTTGTCTTCTTATAGGTGATACAGAGTTTGCTATTCAGTGCTGCCTGTGTGTAGAAAGTCAATAATATATTTAATGAAGACAAACAGATACAGTTAAGATAATACACATTAAGACGGTTTTGTTAAATGTAAATGCAACCTCCGGATTTCGATGCGAAGCTTTACAATCCTGCTGTATAAAAGGGGGTCTGAACTACGCTGTATACAACATTTTGTCAACGTTTGTAGACTCAATTTCAAAAGCTAACATATTATAGGGTAAGGTTGGATTAAATAATTTTAACAAGTGGGACGGTGTTAGTAAGAAGTTTGGGTGCAAAGCAAAGCAGAATCACTTATCTCCTCATCCTTCGTGTTCCGCCTTTCGGCAACTTATTATTTATAGTTCACCAACATAGTATTAATTAAAGAAATTACGTATTGATTAAACAAAGATGTATGTTAGGCAATAATTAGCTCTGAATAGGTAAGCTGCTTTCAGAGTTCAAAAAGCGATATTTATATACACATATGTCTGGGCGCGTTCACATCACGCTCATGTTGATCGTTTTTTATGGCGATATCAGTCTGTGTAATAAGCCTCGAGTGGGCAGAGACTAGGGTTTGCGGCCAGGGAGTCCATTCGTCCGTGTAACGCTATTGCTCTCATTGATCCAATTAAGTTAAATAGACAGATGTGTCCCGTCTGTGCAGGCAGAAGGAGAAAGTTGATTGCTGCTGCGATAATCAATTGGAAGTCACGCCTCAAGGGGAAAGATGTGCTACTCCAGCGTTTACGAGATGCCAGGTTATGGAGAAACTGTGGATAAATGAATAAATTGCTCGTCATCGTAATTTCGGTCAACCTTTCCTCCTGTCCAAAACGGCAGGTGAAATGGGACTAATTAAATATAATCTGCCGCCTTAAAAGCTGCAGTTGGTGACACGCAACAACCTTTGGCAACTATCACGGATTATGTAAGATGGCAAGGTTCGAGAACTATACAAAAACCTGACTGACAAGGAACGATTGTCCAATTTCTTAACCTAACATCAGACTACAATTATTTGTCTTTTTAGAAAACTAAGCGCTATTATTCAGAACCAATGCGTTGCACGTTCACTGAAATATACAGACAAAATAAAGCGGGTCCGATGTGAACCCGTTCACGCGGGGGTCGTATTCACTGTGAAAGCATGTATCTAACGGAAGCCCAGCTGCCATCCCTTTCAAAGCCGTTCTCCAGACGATGTTACCTCTGCTGCCTGGGTCACTGATAACGATGACATTTTAACAAGGTGAAAAACGGTGCAGCGGGCTACAAAGGTGTTGCTACATAGATTATAGCTGGTTTACGCAGATCATATCGCATCCGGCCCCGAAACCGGGATTGCGGGTATTAATGGCGCGTTATACAGTTTGAAAATGGGCGGGCCTTTGTGTTGGAGATAAGGGCCCGTGTAATGCATAACGGTGGCTTTTTGAAGTTAACGTGAACCAAATCGTCACAGGTGTATTATCACGCATGATTGCAGTTTACGAGAAGGGCGGGTCTTTTTTCGCAGAACACTCGATTCAACAAATGAGTACTCCTCCTACCCCCCCCTCCCCCGACACATCCCCTCTCCTCCAGTCTCCGCACGCGCAGCACGAGATGGGGCAACCTCAACTTTCGATCTTATGTCAGGCCCGGTGACACGAGCCATTTAACACTTAATTCACACCAAAACGCACGTACACATCTGCCCTACTCATCTCAATGTTCCTCAGAATAAAACGCAGTGTCTGATCAATTTTTTCCGGACCGCATGACGTATTGGGGTAGCATATCTGTGCACCTGCGCCTGCCCCAAAACGCCCGACCCCGGCCCCCGATCGTCTGCCAACCAGTCACGAGACCACGCTCCTCTGCCAAGTCATTTCCATATGGTACAATTCTAACTAATTATTCCCAAAATATATAATGGTGCGGGTGGTAATAAGTCAGATGGAAGCGTTCCCGTTTTGGTGGAAGTTGGAAATACTTGGGGATGATGGTCTGTTGGTCTGTTTCGGATTCGTCATGGATCGTCTGCCTCAGCTGTTCCTCGTGCACGCGCGCCAAGCCGTCACTACCGTATTTGTAACTGGCTGTGTGTATTACCTGGGAATGTACAGGCTCCTTGGCTGTTTTCCTGAATCGTTCAAACGCACTATCAGTCTGAAAACGGCAATCATCACCCCCTCCCCCCCCCCCCCCCCCCCCCCACACACACACACACACACAGACAGACACAAATACACGGCCCGTAACCGTTTAACTTGCTGTTGCAAAGTTTGTCGAAATTTGGAAGACTTAAAAAGTCATATGGGTATGTGGTAAGGCGATCCTATGTGTTATCAAACTAAGAAATCATTGTATAATTCATGAAAGGCTATAATATATGCTCGGCTGTGAACTTTTGAGCAAGCTGTGGGAGCAGCCAAAATACACTCATTGCAAGCTGCAGTATTTTATTCCCGAATTCTCCGCCACCCCTGCCATTCGGGGGTGACCCTTCGCCCTGCAAGACGTCAGAAGCGAAATGGATTACCTGTGCGATGATCCGTACTGAACGTGATAAAAAAGAAAGTCGAATAAAGAAGCAAACTTAACACCGAGCTCACATTTTAAGAACCTGCGTGATTTGTATAGAAAAACAGCGGCCCCACTGGAAACATCCCAGGTTTCTTGCTGATAATAAGAAGAGTGACTTTATTAGAGAATGATCCACGCTCTCACTTCCTTTAGGTAGAGGCAACATCGATACTTAACGCTCTTTTCGCCCGTAAAGATTTTTTAACTATATAAACGGGCGATAATTTGGGGCAAACTACCAATATATCACTCATTCTGCACCTTAGTCGTTATTATAAGCAGCGCCTCAAATAGTGTTTAACATCTTGGTGGGCGAGGATGGGGCAAATGGGCAATAAATTGGTTAAAACACGAAAGGAACGGCGTTCGTTGACCCAACAGTGCCCGAACTCTTATGTGGTACACGTGTTGTAGACGGTGAAAAGCCCCGTGACGTCAGCAACTCTATGACATATAATCCCGAATCCTCTTCACATAATGTAACGTCTTTTTCAAATATCATTTAAATCAGAATTACTGCAATCAATTTAAAACACGTTTGACGTGTGATACACTGTTAGCCACTGCATATTTGAACTGGGCTTTTGCTCAGAGAAGAATGGTTTATTCAGAGGCATTATCAAACTCAACTTCATCCTCGGTTCTAGGACATATATATAGTCCTCATAAACCGAAGCATAAAGGCAGCTTAAGTTGTCCGACGTTCGGCATGTTTTAGTAGGGACGCGTATGACGTCAAAACTGTTTGGCCAGGTGTATATAAAAAGTAAAAGTAAATCCATGCCTCCGTTAATGTATTTGCCCCCAGTGCTTCGGTTGACACTGCTCCAACGACAGATCCACCTTTAACTTAAATAAATATGGCGACATTTTCCAGTCATCATACCAAGGCTCCAATGACGCGCGCACCTGAACTCTTGTCTATCAGCCTAAATACAGAACTTTTCAGTTGTCGTTTGCGTATTAAATGCGCTTCATTAAATGCACACATTTTGTCTGCGATGATTTCGTACTAGGGTTGGCTTTGTTAGTTGTATATTTGAAAGCAAGCCCCCCTCCCCCAAAGTTCTTGGATATTGATAACAATTAAGTTATTTAAAAAAGCACGTCAAGTAATTTTTTTAAGCAGAGGACAATGTTATGTTAAGCCCATAAGAGTTACCTAAGTGAAGTTTACACTAGCTGACCCTTGTAGCTGACCTAAAGGTTATATCATCTCACAAAGACTGGGCTATGAAGTTATATCATTCCCGCTGCCAGATAAAGGAACTCTCTCGTGATTAATTCATAGGTATGCCCCGTTGTGCTCTTTGATAAATATTGAAGGATCGAAGGCTAATATAATCAACAGATTGTAGTCGATGAAGCGGTTAGATCAGACCCGATCATGCAGAAAAGTAACCACACATTCTTTCATTATCCTCTACTCACGTGGTCGTTGTTGACTAAGCAGTTATATATTTATATACGAGTCCTGCAGTCGAACAGAATATGAAATTATCTGATGCTTGTGATACTGCATCGGCTAGAGAAATATTTATAAATTTTTAGATGGATGTAAGCAATGCCGCGGGTCAACTTTTCGTCGTTTTTGCCGTTTTCGTTCCGTACAAGAGGCTATTCTTCACCTGTGTTCTGCCAGGCCGCCATATACAATTGTTAGTACAACTCCTTCGTATGATTATCTGATAATCCTGGATCGGATTATCTGAAGAGTTATTCCAATAATCGTTAATTTAACTAAGCAAATTAGCCACATCAATCATCAAACCGATACCTTGACCGCCAAGCGGGAAATAAGGGAAATGAAATCGAATCTACGGCTTTGAATAGCATCATGACTGCTCTCACAAGGCAGGGCCTCCGTTGCCGACTCCCGTGAGGTCTCGACTGACAGTTGCAAATTACAAGATCGCTCATATTTATGCCTAGATTTCGATATTCTGCGCAAAACTAATGCCATGCATTGGAAATAAGATAGTAAAGGGAAAGGAAATTCTTCTGTTGCTTTGCATACCTTTCCCAATAATAATAGGGACTCCCATTCCGAAATATATTTACGAGCGCGAGACGCCAGACAGGATTCGGGCTTAAATCCACCTCACCTGTGTAGTAATTTATTTAACCTCTCATTAACTTTGGCTTCTGGTGCACGTTTTTTTTTCGCGAGTTGTTTATATACCGGAACCAGCGTGTTAAGGCCGGAGGTTAAGCCGGGAATTGGTTATATTTCGTCCCCCACTTAAGGAAGATTCGCCCCCTTGCTTCCCTCTCCTAAAGAAACATAAATTTGAGAAACGGACCGGAAAACAGTGGTCCATTTGATTGACTGGCACTAGTTAAAATTGTCTGTGTCTGTTCGCTGTCTACTTAGAATTATGACGATGTTATTGAGATTTAGCGTCCCGATCACCAAAATAAAAAAAGGAAAACTAATTTTGGAACAAATCAGAATCAGTCCAGTTCTTAAAATTTCATTTAAAAGCAGTGTATGACAAGCTGAGTAAAGTCAGACCACCAAATCTTACTAATGACCCATCAACGAAGACGCATTAGAGCGTTCATGATTGTTTTAACACACTGACGGTGACGGGACGTAAATGAACTGGAACAGCACGAGGTCACGAAGAGATTTCACGCAGACGACAGCTGTGGTCTTGGTCGCGTGCTGGCAGAATTGATGTTTTCGGCAAGCAATTTTACAGCCTGCCAGACCCCTCTTTGGAAATTGATTGGAAAATAAGATGAATAATTGAGAAGCAATTTGGTACGCCATGTTCAAGTCAATTGCACAAGGGTTGTTCCTCATACCTGAATCTTGATTGTACATGAAGGCATGTTAGTCTTACATCTGGTCGAGTCAGGTAAGAATTAAATGGATGGCATGGAAGATAAAACTGCCCACCCTTAAGCTAAAGAAGACAAACAGGGCGTCCCTGTAGATGAAAATTGATACTCTGTGTAGCAAGTTACGCCACTTCATGTCAGAAGCATACCGCCCAAAATAAATGATCTGAACGCGTCTTTAAGTACGACCAATGATCGCAGTTTGACAGATATATGTTCGGCGCACGTGTACGGGATGGGATGGGGTCAGATGCAGTCGCTTTTTTTGGGTTGGATACGATACTAAGACCCGAAGCCTTAAAAGGTTGCCCCTTCTTCAGCTGTTTCTTGTTCAGTTTCATTGATACCTCTCCGTCCAACAGATAACATTATGCTTGATGGACCAAAGCTATAAATGTAACTTTAAAAAAAGTCACAAAGTTTTTAAATCAAACACAACAAGTGCATAAATGTATGGGATCACTTTACTTTTAAGCAGGGCGACTTTACTCGTTTGCATCTCTGTAGGTTTTTAATAGGTGCGGAAGTTGATGTCAAGACAGGCTGAGCATAAATTCCTTTGGACGTAAAATCAGAAAACAAGATTAATTCAACCATATTAATTTGACGTTTCTTTGGTTCCCGGGTTTAAAACAAGTTCACAGGTGATGCGAAGATGCCGGGGCCACCGAGACAATAGAACGCGAGGCCGTGTGGATTACTCATTAAAGTGCACGTGTGCTACCCAAGACCAAGAAAACAACACTCAGCAAAGTTCATCAAAATAACAATATGGAACTTGGTTGGATAAACAAAAGTTACAATAAAGTAGTAGGATAAATTTCATGCAAAGGCCAAATTGCATTTGACTCTTTTGAATCGTTTTATAAACCCCTTTGAAAATCTGAAAGTTTAAATCTAATGATCAATAAGAAAAATGGCGGCAAAATTCGACACAATCTTTTAAAACTAGCCCTTTAAGCACTTGCTGTCTTAAAAATCCCTTATTTGCTCGGCTGAGACTGTGTATGTCTGTAAGTAGTCGTTTGACAAGTTAATACAGACGCAAACATTGTGCATAAAAAGAGAACATGCAATCTTGCTAAGTGATGTTAGTTTAGGTGTAGATTAGGAACGCGTTTTTTTCCCCTTCACCTGTGAGTCTGTTAATTGCTGGAACAAAACTAGTCAGTTTACACTCTCTGAGTAAAATACCACTGATGATGTTGGAAACGGTTTATTCTCTGTAAACTTTCGGCAACATTGCCCGTCTCTTTGCATTCTTGCCAATTTTCTTTTCGCAGCAGCACCTTTCTTAGCAAACACATTACGTCTCGTTACTGTTCCCTCCAATAAAGACGCTGTGAATGGCAGTGTGCGTGATAGTGAGCGTGTCTGTCTGTTTCTGTGTAGCGCGTGCGCTCACGTGTGTGACGCCAACGTTGTCACGGGGTACAGGGGCACAATGACAGCACTTTGGGTGTGGTCCACCGTAGGGATAAAAAAGAGTGCATTTTATCGTTCCGTCTCGCTAACTGGAGTGTCTCTAGCCGTGTGTCTGTGTGTGTAGTATCATCCACCCTCCTTCTATATTCGTGTGTGAACAGTTTGCAGTTTTCAGGTGGTGGGGCTTTTTGTTTGGCTCAGTGTGCGTGCTACCGAGGGGTGAATCGGGCGGGTTGGGGTGGGGTATGGGGGGTACACATTTTAACTATAAGGTCGACTTTCGATTGGATGGAAGGGAAGGGGGTGGGTGAAGTCAAACCCAGAAACCTTGCTCGAAGATATTATCCGGAGCATCTTTTATTTTAAAATGTTTTTGAGGAATCCCATTTTAACCATACGGTTAGAAAAATCATTTTTTTGAAAACGTAATGTTCTTTACGGAGTCATCACCCATTCTATTTGGTTCACTAGCCAAATTCCAAATTATTCACCTTTCTGGCAGAGTTCAAAGGGCTCGTTGTAGAAGATGGTTAAAAAGAGCTTTTCTTTGGAAATCCGCGGAGTTCAATGGAGTGTAACACCAAACACGGTTCATATGAAAGTGGCGCGAAGATTGATTTCACACCGTGTGCCCCCTTACCTGTATCAATATCACGGCTTTACTCCCACCCTTACGCCAAATTGAACACGAAATTTTTCAGAACAACGATACCAAATAAAAAGGGACACGTAAGGGCTTTAGGTGATGCCTGACGGCAAGAGGCTATAATGGCATTTAAGGTCGCTGCGGAAATGAGACAAAAATCATTAAAACTATGAAAAGCAAGTTTGGTGCTCGTCATCTCAATTTTCAAAATTTGGATTGTCACCAGTGGACGTGCCGCACTCACCTTACAGCGCCTCCCAATTATCGCCAAATATTGACAGTGCACGCCTTTAAGGAAGGGTGACCACGTCCCTCTGCTTTATTCTTGCCTATTTTTATTTTGTTAAATGCAGTCAAGTTGGCAGAAATGGCGTCCCTGTTTCGCGAATAGCTGTGATCTTTTTAAGTGATCATTTGATTTTAAGTAGGCGTTGTCAGTGTAGATTAGAGGTAACACAACTGAGTGTCCATATTAATCTAACGTGATTGGGGAACAAATTAAATCAAATGAATAATGATTCTAACAGAGGCGGATGGACGTGTTGGGAGAATGGGTTTCGGGGGTGGGGAGGGGCATCGGCAGTGCAGTCCCAAAACAAAATGAGTCCCCCAAACCAGCGATATGGAAATACAGAAGGCAGGTGTTAGATCAGAACTGCTGGTAATTACGATCAAAAACTGTAACAACTTGGAATATGCAGGTTTTGAAAGAAAATGCACTTTATCTGGGATATAATGCTGACCATGTTTCTCTCGCTTGCTTCCATCCGCCTCTGGGTTACAACGAGTTATGATCTCTGTACGTTTTATGATCTTGCATGGCTTATGACGTTGATGTAGTATTATATATATATGATATATTTATATATATAGTTTTGTATTATTTCCTCTGTGTGTTGAAGACTGTCAAATCTATTTCTACCACTCGAGTGAACCACTATATCACTGTATCGATGTATAACACTCACCCATTCCAAGGTTGAATTCATTTTTTTTTATTTAAAATTTTGATTGTCGTAAAAGTCAATCAGTACTGCTTAGCTTGTTTGAATTCTATCAGTCTCTCTCAGTTCTGAGTTTTTCATCATCATCAACTAGCAAGGTGTTTTTCATTTCATTTTCATTTTTTTTTCAAGTACACACGAGTCATTTAGTGTTGTTGTGCAACAAAACAGTTTCATTACTAATCCTTCATGGGTTTTTCCTATTTTTGGTTTGGTTGTAGTGTGGCTTCGAAGATAACCCTTAAAAGCAGTGCTGACTCTGAGTGCTGGAAATATCCTGGAAAAACATGGCGAACACACTACTCGTCCTCCGCGGCAAACCCAAGGTACTGTTTATTACTGGTAGCAAGCGCACTTCAATTGCAACCATGACAAATGGTGCATGAACACGAACCAATCATGACAACATTGGGCAGACAGGACAGAAACAATACACGGTGGCGGATCGAGGGACCTGAAAGCAAGCCCCAGAAAAAATAGAGTGGGGAAGGGGGGTGAAATATTAAGGATTTTATAGTCTAGACCTATTACTAGACCTTTCTTTAACCCATGGAACAGTGGATTAAATGGAGAGGTCCTTCTTTCTTATCCTGTGCACAAATACCTCACATAGAGACACGTGCAAGGGGAAGATACGCTTTTAGATGGGGGCGATCCCTTTTCCTTTTTAAAAACCCTTGGTCCGCCACTGGGCCTCGCACACATGTTTTATCTCTCATCTGATTTATTTATATCAAACAACTTGCACCTTTTGATTGGAAACTAACCCTAGTATGCCGATGCACTTGGTTGAAACACAAATATTATATACAGCTACAAATAACAACAAAACGTACGACTAACTCTGCATGATGATGTAGTGGCGGGAAGCACGTGATGGTTCAGTGTTGTGACGTACTAATATTATTTGATGGCCGTAGTTAGCATCTAACACGATTTGGTGTTATTTTTGTGTTGTATTATTTTGGTGGTGGCGTGAAACTAACTCGTTATAGTTGTATATATGGCGGATGGAAGAGGGACAAATGTATAAATATATATTTTATTGATACATATTTAATCAAATGTAATATTCATGAATGTCTATCAGGTAAATATTGATTCATGTCCAATCGAGTTTTATTATCTGCTAAATACTGATAAATGTTTGATAAAGTAAAATATATTGACAGGCAGAAGTCGTTATGTTTACCAACACCCTTTACAGTTTTGATACAATGTATATATCTCAGGAAATCTGGCATATTTCATCATCAGCATAACCGATACAATGTATATATTCCTGGTTACATTGTTACTAAGGGTGCAGATAGGTGAAGGGAAATGTAATCTTGCTTCCTTTCAGTGTAATGTCAAACATTATATTACATTTGGATGTTTCTATATCTAAGAAGCATGGCCTCATGGGGTTCATTGCATATCACTTCTGGTTCTGTAATATTGTAACTAGAGCAGATGTCCATTCGCAGACATTCGTAATGGGTTTAGATGTCAGTAAATAATGTAACATGAAACCATGCATCCACCTCCTTTTAGATCAATCAAAATGTTTTGTCAATAATTATTGGTAGTACGTCCATGATGCTTATTATATCAACAGTCATATTTAAAAAGTGTTAATTTCAAGTTTTCAAAACATTTTCCCTTCGACCCATCAGTGCAAAATAATATCGATGAGTAGGTTAAAATTAAAATTAAACCACCGCACTTGTTAGCGTTTCCCCTTTGGTCTTTTATTTGCAATCAATATATTATAAACTTTAGCCACCCGTGACATGTTGGAAACCATTCAAAGTATCTCCATAGGTGAATTTTCTGCAGGGGGTCTGCCAGGGGTTTCTTTCCACGGGGTAACCAAGCCACAGAAGGCACTATTGAAAATTTACAGCCCCAGTTATTTATCAGTCTATGCAACTTAGCCCTCTGTGGCAGTCTTACGCGACCAGATAAGCCGGGACAAGAGTATCAGTGAAAACGGTGAAGTAGCCAAGAGAATAGTTTTATCGTGTTCCCAGGTGCTATCTTAGCTCTCAATGGCCGCTCAATCAAAACACACAAGCCTCCGTCAAGATAACAGTATTAAGCACAATTCTGTGTGTATACACTTCAGCGACAGTGACCAAATAGAACGACCTCCTTCGGGAACTTAGATATTTCATATAAATGACGATTTGATCGACTTTCACCAGATCACCTCACTTACGACTCCACGATTGCACGCCAGAGAATCATTTCCATTTGGGTCAACCGAGTAAATTTTTTTCAAAAACCTATCGAGTCTCGCTGACAGGTCTAAAATGTTTCTCATTTTCATTAACCAAAACTGACCACCTGAAAAGGCTAACGGACTCGACCCCCTCCCCTTTTCCTTCAAATACAGATATAGGCCCGGTTTCAGGGACACTCTTTATTAGTACGAAAGGACCGGTTTGAGACGCCTTCAGGTAAAATGCCCCTGGTGCGTTGATTTTACATTAATGATGCAATTGATAAATGTTTTGCTAATGTAAAGTCAACAAAAGTTTTCAGCGAGAATATAAGCTTCGGCGAAAGGGGGGATAGTGGGAACTGGTGCTGCGCTTTCTTCTCGCGTGTAAACCAATACAAATAGGGATATTATCAGATGATCTGTGCGCTGCTCGCGCCCCTCGCGACTTGGCCATATATCGAATGTTGTGATTATGTAAGAAGACCCAAAATGGACAAACTGAAATGCTCAACTATTTGTTTTCAAAAGGCCGAGATGCAAAAGTCTGTTCCTGAACCGGTTCTAAATTAGACACAAGCTGAATCATTCTCCCGTTAAAATAACCTTGCAAACAAAGTTTGACAACGTGGTTTGTGTAGGTTTAAATTAGAAACGGAAAAATTTAAAAGACATTGAAACATTCAGCACCCACTGATGATTGGCATACACATCTTTAAAATCATGAGAAACACATCGAGGAGATTGGCAGTAGTATTTTGTAGTTTAGAAACAACCTACTTGTTGCGCTTGAGACTTAAATCACGAACACACCTGCTTGACAGCACAGGTAAAAAAAGCAGGACTGTTTTAATAACAAACGCAAAGTGACGACGCAGGTACCAACTACGTTTAAAGGGAACGTTACACATATCCTACGCCCGTTGAAAACCACTTAGGCGTTCATAAAAATCGTACTAATGTTTCGATATTGAAAACAATTTGATGGGGTAGTGACGCTACGAACGCACGGACAAATACTTGCTACTTTTCACCACAATATATAGACTAACGACCGTATTACAGCTCTGAAGGTTATAGGCCTAAATGTATTCTGCTCGGTCAGTTACCGCCCCGAGTCCCGGACATAACTGAACTTTGCAGATCTACGAACGGCATGATGTTGAACATCCCGATAACATCTACACAAGCAAACATACGAGAATAACTGACAGGCCTTGACGCTCCACGTACGTACGGTAATTACTCGTTATGTTCACAGCAACATGCTCAACTGTCCATCCCAAAACTATCGTTCGCTTTGTTGTACCAGAAGGAAAATTCGATTTGGAATATATGCAAAGCAATTTTGGACTGCGTCGAGAAGTACTTCTTTTTAGATGAACTGTAAATGATAAACATGAAAAAAAAATTAAAATGGTGTTTGAAACCTAGGGATTGTTACCGTGATATGTACTTTCATGCAAGGCCCAAGTCCCTGCTACCTGTAAAACGTTTGATGTTATATTAGGTTGGGAAGATTGTTATCAGAGACTATTTAGTGTACAACAAATTCAATTTGCTGGAAAGTTTGCCCCCAGGTTGATCTGAGCTCATCTCAGTAAGCACAGTCCCTAAAGTAGAAACCTCCATCATGCCCCCTTGACGTCAGTGAATGCCACGTCTTCACGCTGAAAATCCACGTTCAGGATGACGTGACCACACGCCTGAAACGCAACATGGATGTCAGGCCATTGGCCCCGTCAGCCAGGTTTTGATGGCCCGTGGTTTAATCAGTAGGCTCGGGCATCTGGGTTGGTAATGGTGAACTGATATTGTTTCAGAATGCGATCAATTATGCCTTACACGCAATTCCAGAGCGCACCTGGATGGCTATGATTTAGGTGTAGAGGCAATTCCAAGCGCTTAAATCCTTCTAAATATGATCGATGGGAACTTTTAGATCGTGCTGCTCTTGGCCTTAAAGCCCTTCTTCACTACACAAGCATCTGTATGGCGCGGGTGGGCTCACATGGTCACTCTAACACTGGGCAAGCCATTATTAAAACTGGACCTCAAACTCCAGTTTTTGTTTCGACTTTGTGCAGTGTTGAACTGTTGATAATACACTATGTATGAATTACCGGGAACGGAGCCAGTTTAGAGATTTCATCTAAGTATGAATAGCTGGCGGAATTTTTAGCTACCTCCCCTCATTGCGTAGGCTTCTTGTTAGCACGTTTTGAATGGGGTTTCAATTGTTAGTAACCTAGCTTTGGCTTGACATACATCAAGGTCAACAGGTAGATCAGACAGTTTCCAGCTTTCCGCTTTATAACCTCGTTGTTATCTAGTTTGAAAAGACAGTAGGCTTCTGCTGCACTACCAGAATCGAAACCAGAGAAGCAAATTATCAGTGGCCTGCGTTGGGATTAAGGGTTTAAATATATTTAACTCTTTACTCTCTCTCTCATCATGACCCAGGAAAGCATCAATAATGACACTCGCCACCTACACCTGAAGATGTGCCATATTGGGGTTATCTATTAGACGGGGTTTAGCCTGGTTTTGCCATTCCCATCGCTTGCCTGCTTCATGCAAGAGCTCAGATCCTTATTGAAAGCTACAGCTACCCTTTCTTGCTGAACAGAAAATGAGAAAAAGCGATAGTTTTTGCACAGCACCCACAACTAATTAGCCCTTTCGACTTTTCACAACCTGAAGGTTAGACGCAAAAGCATCGGTTTTTTGTCTCGATTTTCGCGCATGAAAACTGGCAAAACATGAGCCTTTTCGCGGCAGATCAAAGGAAACCCAAACACACCTGTAAAAAACATATTTTGCCGTAACTGTCGAAGCGTCATACTGGAAACTAACATACTTTCCCATTTGTCTAGCCAATATCACCATTGATGGACGTGTAGTGGAAGCTTGGTTTGTAAATGGAGGCAAGATCGCCCCAGCTTGTGAATCTAAAAGTATTTGTTCCACCCGTAGCTTGTTATCCCAATAGACACACAAAACATAAAATGCAAATGTGTATGCCAATATGGGTGTTTAAGTGTTTTGGATCTGTTATAGGTCTATGATCTAGCCAACGTGCTCTTGATAGGGAAACGTCTAAGCGTATGTAAAACTTGAATTCAAGCTTTTATTTGAGTGATCGCCAAGGTAAATTTTCCGAATTTTAAACTCGTCAGTGTAAAGATGTAAAGTAACTAATATTTGCCAAAATGGACTTTAAAAATACCCCACAGGCACGTGCAACCTATGAAACTGACACTTGAGCCAAAGCTTGACGGTTACCCAATATATCTCGGTCGGTGAGGCTTGGATTTTGGAAGCCGGTGTGTAATGCACGATGAGGACAACGATTAACCTGCCCAATTAATAGCGATCAAGACCCATGCTGATCAGTCGCGCCATGACGCGCGGGCGCGAGCATCACGAGCATAGCGAGTTGACCCCTAGCGCTAGGGCGAGCATCGCAGGTTGACCGTCAGCAATGTTGCACGTGGTATCCTCTCATTCATTTCTTCCAGTAAAACATCCCGCTACCGCTGTGCGACTGCGCTAGGGCAGAAAGTACGTCAATCAAAAACGAATACTTCAGAGATCACGACATTTGAGAGGAAGCTGCTGACAGGCACAGGGAAGCATAGATCTGTCAATCATGTCCAAACTAGCTCCCAACATACGCATTAGGAACCACAAATAAACCAGAGTACCAATGCTATTTGTTATTAAACAATTTACGTGTTAATCATGGGCAGAGCTGCCGTCAACACGAACGCAGCATTTCAACAGGTGATCGTATTATTTTGCGTGTTATCCCCGTGGATTTGTGCAAAGAGAGTTGTGTCTAGAATGTCAAAACACTCCTGTCGGCTTGGCTATATATGGAAGGCTGAAAACATATTATTCTAAAGAAAGCTTGCATTCCATCGCAATCTGATCTAGGCGCACGGAGTCCCTCCGAAAAAACTTGATAGATATTATTAACACTATAGGGACATGAGGATGATGTGCAATGACCGTAGCAATAGGCATTAATAGCACATGATGTAATTAAAAAGTTGAATACTGTGTATGAATTAATAAGGACAAGGCAAGAAATAGGGAATGTAGGTCCGGTTAATGATCGTATAAATTTCAGTAGCTTGCACATGTAGGGACAAGTTCCCATCCTAAAATTGCAGAACACGATTCCCGCGTGCGCGCGTGTAGCATAATACTGCGCAACGAGGCCCCCGCATGGCGCGTGCACGTTACATCAACAGACAAGGATTACACATCAAAAGACGTGGATTATGGCTCAAATGTTGCCCAAATATCCGCCCTCTTGTATCTGTCACCATTATCGTCACAACTGAAGAGGCTTGTTGACGCGTGACACCAGCGAAACCCCATTGTAAAGATAAAAGTTCAGTTAGCGTCGTCGACCGTTAGTTGTTCATTCCCAAGTACAGTTGTACCCAAAAGTATCGATACACAGTAAGCGCGTTATGAATCAAGCTTATAAAAAAATAACCGTCGTGTGTCGTTATCCTTCAGCGAAACTGTATGATGTCAAATGTGGATGTGTAACAAAACAAATCGCAAGAGATTCAGAAGAAAGAAAAAAAAATTACCGCACGATATTCTGACCACAGAAAAACAAGTAGGACACCTGGTTAAACAAAACAAAACCGCAATTTATATTCAGACATCTCCAGAAACATTTTGAAATCTGGCGAAATCACAACACTGCCCTATCCCGCCAAGATGAGTTCAAACACTTTCGACCCTCTTTTTATAAACACTGCATTCATTCGGTCCAACGTCTTACCTACCGGCGTGCTTGCTTTGATGAAATACCCGATACGATGGAGATTATGTCAAATTACGATGTCAAGTGGTGAATTTTGCTTATATAACCTTATAGGAAATACGTGAAGGCTATTACCAGTGACAAGTATATTTATCCTAATCACAGTGCAATCTGACATCCTTATAAATGTTATGAGATTTCAGTAGCGCAGCATAAACTAAACAGAAGGTCACGGTGCCTATAGAATAATTGTAGAAATCATTTCGCGTTCCAGTCAATACAAACAGGGTATTTATCATCCTTTAACTTCTTAACGCAGCGTCAGGGTAAATGTCAACAGTACTCTCTGGGAGTGGTTTAGACACAGACATATCGGTGTGTATTTATTTTCATTTTCCAAACTCCTTGCTGCCAAGGTTCTTAAAAGGTTTACGCTTCCTACGAGGGACGCTAGAAAACTTGTCAGTCAATGACCTGTTGTAATGTGTCTTAATGTGGATACTTTTTGGACCTGTTTAAGGTCGCTCCAATACTTCAACAATTTTTAGAAAGCCGTTATGTCTAGGAAAGTCCCATGTGTTGATTTAGACCGTTTTGAACTGGTTCGGGGCCCGATCTAATACGGAATCACAGTATGGGGGGTCCTGCAGGGTTTTTAATAGCGAACGGTGCATGTTAATTGATGTGATTTGGTCTGATGTGATGTGGGTGTTCTTATCCCGACCTTACACACCTTCAGAGCGTTGGGTGACGTGAGCTTGGCTTGCCTGGACAACTTACGGCATGGTTCAGAAACGACGGCCATCGACGGAAGAGTCGGAAGCATTTCATTAAATGGGATTAAATGCCTTCTTTTTTACGAAACGCTGTATTTTACAATTCTTTAGTCTTAATTTCCACAATATTTTCTTTAAGTTTAAAACAATCCACCTCTGACATAGATCTGAAGTAATTTTGTTCAATTCAGAGTGAGCGTGCCACGCCTTGACTTCGTTTTCGTTCCTACACGCAAGAATCTTGTTGCCGCATTTTTAGCCCGAAAACGAGTCAGCCGCGTGAAAAGTGAACTATTTTCCTGAACTAATACCGTTGAAGTGCTCCCTTTCTCTTCCTCTGTATGGTCTTTCGTTGTATCAGATTGCTGTTTTTTCTTGATTTTTGTAAGGGTGATTTCAAAGGATATATAACTGAAGATGTTGATTGTTAGTAGAGGAATACAGTTTAACCTTGTTCACGGAAATCTCGAGCCCACTGTCTCCAAATCAGATTACAGAATAACCATCTTGGGCCTAAAATAAATAATGCGATTACCGCCAATCTTTAAAGGGTGGGACGATCAAACAAAACTGAAAACCCGCACACGTTTTTAATATAAAATTGTAATAGGTATACCCAACTTTCGCACCTCTCAGCTTGGAACGCTAAATCCCCTTACGACGGATTACGTGAACGAAGGGGGGCAATAATAACCAGCGCAAAACCCACTTTGAAAACGGCCACTGAACTCGATCTTTTTCATCAAACATAAATGACACGGTAAATTTGTTGTACTGAAAAAATATGTTTTTTGCCCGAAGCGACTTGTAAGTCATTACGAACAAACAGGCCTAGTTGGCCTGCTTTCGGTTACGTTGCTGGTACTGCTAAACTGGTGAGGGGTAAATAACAACTGCCTTTTAATTTGATTCCATAAGATGAAAAGATCGGGGGTGCAACCCAGTGTCTAGCACCAGCGGGAGGTTCCGTTATTAGAAGAAAGAGAGAGAAAAAATATACCCAACTTAGAATGCCGGCTTACTAGTTTGGCATTTATTAGAACGCATTATGTTGATACATGCGCACTTCTTTGTGTCTTAAGCGTTATTTATGTAAAGGTTAAATGTTTGTATTGACTCAGAAATCGTAAGTTATATGATGCAAGAACAAGAATACTATAATTATTTTGAGGTTCACCAAAAGTAGGTAGAACGAAAGAAATGAGTTAGGAGGAGGAGGAGGGGGGGGGGGTGAGCTTGCTCCCCGTGAAGGTATCTTTAACACCTGCTTTCAACAAAATGGAACGCTAGGTTCTTAAGAAGCTGTGCGGGGATATGAAATATTCGGACAAGTGCGAAAGACATTTCATCACTTCTTGATTAATTTTAGAAGAAACTCCCCGTGAGAAATGCACCTTAAAGGTGGGCAAAAAAGCCTGGCACACCTGCCACCGAGTACCTTATGCATAACTTGGATTTTGGGAAAAATTGAGAAATCAGATAGTTATCTGAAGCCAATAAGAACGCTTTACAATTAGGATCCCTTATTTTTCTACTTTTCTTTTGACTGTCTTGTAGTAGTTTCCAGTGGAAAGTTTTATATTTTGGATAATCTGCAAAATGTAACGATGTCCAATTTGGTAAATTAAGAGGCAAATGAAGAAGACTGCGTTTCTGGTAAATTTCATACATAACCCGGTGCTTTTTAGCAAATGTTAAAGGCTCAACACATCCTTAAATCTCCCGTCTAGAAGCACCTTCCAGGCAATCAGCAATTTGGGAAACAGGTTTCAGTTAAAAGACTCTTGCCAAATCCTCTCGAAAATCGCGCAAAACGTAACCAGTGTCAAGTACTTCTTTGGCTCTTTTCAGAAAAGGAATCATCTCTCAAGAGGTACTGAGAGGAAAGTCCTAACTTCTATTATGAACATTCAACTCTCTTTGCCAAACTGCCAGCAGTTTAAGTTACACTGTGCACATAACTGAGAATGTATCTTAGCCTATTCTCTGGCTTCAGAAATATGTTTTTTTTTACCTCTCAAACCTGGATGGAACGGGTAAATGTGGTGTACGGAATTACCCCTCTTTTACACCAGATTGGCCTTACTTCAGATTTCCAAAATGAAAAACACTTAAAAAGACTCGAGTAAAGTGGTGCTGAGACAAATCACCCAAAAATAACTTAATTTACACTACTGTCAGTATGCATTGCATCACTTCAGTTTTATCTGTTCACGTGAGTGTAAAACATTGGAAACTGTCTACTGAACGGTGCGAGCCAGCTGTGGTCTTTATACTAAACAGCGCCTATAATAAAACTATTGAAACAGGTGACTCTGGTATACTGAGAGAATTTATACGAAGATGAGCTTCTAGATAAATACAAAGGGGATTCCTCATGGCTGCCAGGGGGTCCCAGCCCTTGAGAAATACTGTTGGAAACTATGGTGAAACCAAAAACTTCATTGTGCAAATTTAAAAATAATAAAAACCTTGTGAAAAGAAAGTTCATTATCAAATCTCCTTCAAATGTTCCTTTTATTTCTCTTGAAGATAAGAAGGGAAGGAAAATGCTTTAAATCTATCTAAACGTCAGAGCCAAAGTCATAACCTTTTCATGCTTGTTGGTAATATATTGGTGTTAAAACATTTCTCCTCGTTGCATCAGTAAAGATCCAAATCAACCACAGAGACATAAGCATAATAACCTACTGGTTTTATGTCTTTCTTTCTGTTGTAAAGATCGACATATGAAAAAGCAGAACATCCCCCCTACCTGCAGTTAACAACATATCTTACCGCCGTTACAAAAATATTTGCAGCACACCTGTGTATGCATAAAATCTTACATAAAATGATAAAAAGCACTGCAGCTTGTTGCGCTGCACGGCCAATCCACAAAGAACAGTCATAAAGGTTCATACATTAGGCCTGGGGTGGTTACTTGATCTCTATCTCTGAGACAGTGGGATTTGGTTGTTTTTTGAGTATATACAAGGTGAATTGGCATGCCTTTGCCTGATTTTGGTCAGATAATAATATAATAGCAGTGGCTGCCATGACCACATGGTCCGCCTTCACTTCCTTGAAGCCTGGTTAATTCTGAAGGAAAAAAAGAAATTAGGAGAAAACCCTAGGTAGCTCAACTAATTGAACATATCCTTTGAAACACCCCAAAGGCAAATTGAGATTTGCAAATAATATGAGGCTTAAAGTCTATTCATTATTCCCTTAGCAATATAAAGCCTGGTTTGGTTGGTAACTCTAATCTGTGGAGTGTAACATTTTTTATTAGTCAAGAAATGATTTCTATGAAGATCTCCATACCTAGTCATAGTTTTACTGTCTGCTGATCATGGTCCGAAGACCTAGACCAAATCAAGGGGTTCAACATTGCCTTTAATTAAGTAACTCCCTTTTAAGCAATCATTGATTTGAGGGAATCAAAACTTGTTTGTTTAATTTTCTTCTTTTCTTCCTATCTTGCAGACTGCCTGCACAGTACATCTATCCGTCGTACATGACAGCACCTACAAGTGTCATGGCCGTCAGTCCACACTCGCCACTCTCACCGACCGGTGCCCCAGGACAGTACGCAGCCTTCGATTATGCAAACGCCGCAGCCGCATACGCAGCAGGACAGTACCCCAACGGCCTTCAAGACCCATATGCGACCATTTCACCCACAGCCGGATATGTAGCCCCAACTGCATACACATATGCCGCATTTCCACAACCAATCACATCTCCCGCCGCAGCCACTCCCACCCTGGCCGCAGCCTATCAGCCGCAACAGATCCAGGAGCGACTACAATAATGAGCTGTGATTGGTTAGAACTGTTGACAGTTCTGCAGCAAATGCACAAGAAGGGATGACACATCAATTTTACCATTCTTCTTATTATATTATATTTAACATTTTTTTTTTTTACAAATTTTTCATTAATTAATTTTTTTTGCAAAGTTGCACCAGTTGAGACTGCATCTGTTATGTTAACAAGCTCAAAAAATTTAAGGACAGACATTAGGATCAGGGAGGCATTCAAAGCACTGTTTGGCTCAGGAACTTATGGTTTGCTGATTGGAATCTCCTCATAACGACATCTTTCTCCTACAGATGAACGATAAACATGCTGTCATGAAAAGACACACCACCACCATCATCAGCGGAAAAAAAATCATATCTGAATTAAAAAAAAAAACTCAAGGAGAAAAAACAGACAAACGTCAGGTGGATATGATATAAATATCACTGACAAGTTAATCAACAATTGTTCTACGACCCATCCAGGGAGTGTCATGGCAACCACCAAGATATATATAGCTAAGCAGGTACTAACTGGTGAATTTTGCTTGATGTGCCAACCCTGAAAGAGACTAATTGTTATTGTTATTTCATAATAAGTAAAGCTGGGGTTGGGGGGAGGCTGTTTTTAACTATGGGTAGGGAGGGGCCAGGATACAGGACTCCAACATGTATGTATATTTCGATGGTTAACGTGGGCAAGGAGAGACAAGATGCCAGATGCCAGGGATAATCAGATGAAGGAAATGGAATTCTCTGCTTAACTGCTGATGTATATGTAATCGTTCTTCATTGGGAGCAGTGGAGCTGGCAAAATATATGGCCAAGAATCTCAAATAGACAAGAGACCCGTGGTGTGTATTTCTCATTTTCTGCGTCTGCCATCTTGGTTTCCTTGCCCATAAGACGGACACACAGCTGTCTCAGACTATATTATCTATGCACCAAAAGGCATATAAAAATGGGGTAACTCGTATATTTAAGAGTTGGGGTAAAAGTACCATATTAGGTAGTTAAGTAGTTGTCTGTACATATCAGTTAGGTACCTAAGTATATAAATACATAACAAAGTTATAGACATGACATAAAAAGGCAGGAGAATTCACTTGTTGTGACATAAACATTCAGGCTGGAGCTTTCATCAATATCAACAGGTCTTAGTTTTTAACTGGTTAAGGGACAATTTAAAGCAGAGCTGTATATGTATATATATATATATATATACACACACACACACACACTATAAAACATTGGTAGATACAATGGCAGATTTATTGGCAGGGCTGTTGCCATGGTTATAATGGGAGGAAGAGAAACAAACATTGCCCAAAGTGCTGAACATCTGTACAAGTATCGACTGTTTCTTCCAGAGCTGGGATGATATAATCTTTTATTGATTCCTTCAAGCTGGAATACGAGTTGGCTATGTCTCTTTTTGTCTCTTAAGACCAGTCATAACAGCCTTGCCATTCCACATACTTTTAGGACTGAGGTAGACTCTAACAAATAACATCCTTATTACTGCATCATGCATTAAAGAATCCGTCCAAAAGATTGTTTTTTTTTTTAATCGGTTTTATGTCAAGAAAATACAGAATGATCTCTGATTTGGTACAATACACATCACCTCACCTTTGTTGTTATTATTATTATTTGTATTATGTAAAGTGCTACTTTTTTTTTCGATCATTTTTTTATTTCATAATTTAAAGATCAAATGCAGTATGGACTAATTATGCACTCTGAGAACCGTAATCTCTTTAAACTTACAATCCACCTCTTTTGGAAAAGGGTCAGTATTGTAGAAAGAGACTCTAAAATTATCTATATTTATCATCAGTTTTGCAATTTCTCTCTCAACCCTGAATCAATATTATACTGGATAAAACTAAGACATTGAACAATTTGGAAGCTTATAACACACAAAGTTGTTCTGTTTCAGAAACTAAAAGAATTATCTGTTGTATTACTACTAAGATGCTCACAAGTCTATATTGAATTGGCAGAAAGCTTGCCCTTGCTTTATTAGTAACAAGTGCTACTACACTGTACATACACCGTAGTTTTATTATTATTATTATCATTTCCCAGACCACCCTCTGTTAATACAGAGGTTATTATGTTTAGTTTAGTCTTAAGTTCGTCATCGCCCTAGTGCACATCATTCATAGGCAAAATGGTGCTCCATTTGAAATACGAGAAAAAGAAATCTCATTTCACCATTTTGGGTAAGGGTACCACAACTTTCACTTTCACGGAGGATCTATTTGGCAGCCATCTTGTTTATTGTTGGTGTGTCACGGTGGCAAAAATTTACAAACTGGGACAAATTAACCCCAGAAATAAGGCACTGAGATAGAGATAGCATTTAACACACTATCTGTATTATATTTATAACCGTGCCTCAGTTCAGAAATAAGTTCATCTGTGACAAACACTGCCATGGTACTTTCTCTGTGGAAGAGTCATTTGTGGATGAGGCCTAATTAAAGCATGCTGACCAAGCGTCATGTGATGACCACAGGGTGACTAACGGTCAAGTTGACCGATTGTCCCTAATGCTTGACCATATGTCTTGCTATGTGAATAAAATTTTGAGTACCTTGTAGATTTATGTAACAAGTGCTCTTATTGGCTGTGATATCCTTGTGGTAGTCACATGACCTATGGGGAAGGCATAATTATGTCCTTGCTCGATTCGTTTTACCACCTGTACGTATTGCAAGTAAGACAACTGTACTGTTGATTCTGTTATCTAAATTATTTGATAAAAACCATGTTATGTTGTCCTTTTTAATATTATACATATTTAAATGTTGTAAAAATACGTGTAAGGCATATTGAAACCTTAAATACGTTCAACGTCCATTTTTTAATTTTTATTTCATTTTATTAAGTCGCTATATAGCCACATTGCAAGTACAATTATTACAGTAGACTAGAATATTTACTGCCTTATATTTAGTTTGTACCTCTTTGTATACAAACAAATTTAAGACACCAGCTTCGAAAATTAGATGTAACTAGACTCTTATATCAATATCTAACAGGAACAAAAAAAATTAACAATATTATAACTATGCACAACTTAGAACATTAAAAAAAATCATGCTCATCGTAATAACCATTGTTACCATGGTGACAAGGTGACTTTTTATCCAAGGCAACTGAAATTTATACATCCAGGTTAGGGGTTGATGACAATGATGAGGACGATTTCTGCCTTTATTTTTAGTGAAATCTACAAAGCAGTTTGCCATGGTTACAAAAGTCCCTTTGTTAAATCGTAGTCTCGTAGCTTAACTGTATTATAAAGGGGTCAAAAATATCCATAGCTTAGCTATATCATTATTAATATTATAAGTAGTATAGTTATAGTTACATGCATCATTAGCAGCAACCCCCGGCTGAGGGAAAACTATGTTATTTGTTTAATCTCTCCATCACTTCGTACCTTACCTATCTATTTATTAAAAAGGTTAGCTATTAAGAAGATGATAATTTTCTATCGAGGATTGTAAATGATAGTTGTGGAGAGATAGTGATGAAAATTGCCAGGGATGTACATTAAAACAGCACTTACAGTATACTAAAGTCAGATTAATTATTAATTCATTTATAGGCTATTTTAAAGTATAAATCCAATTTAAAAAAATCAGTAGATAAATGGAGTAGGAGGGCATCCAGTAGAACATGGTAACTTTTTAATCCATCAGACTTACTTTTAATAATTGTTATTATATGTACTATTCAATTTCGATAATAAAAGCAAAATAAAAAACAAGACGAGGGTTGGTTTTTTAAATTTTCTATCTGATACTCAAAAATGATCCCAGTCATAAGACACTATTAAAAAAGTTCATCTAAAAAGTCTAGAAAAAAATGGCTTTTCATTTGCTTTACTGAAATAATGAAATTCGGTGTAGTTAATCTTAAGTACATTCCTTTAACAGCTGACTACAAATAATCACTTATCTATTGCTTTATCTGCAAGAAATTGACAGAAAATAACCTCTGGGAAATGCAAGGCAGTTCACAAGTTCTGGTAATTAATTGAATTGTGTTTACACCAGATGAGAGCTGACGATGAAATGTATTATATACTACATCTAGAAGTCACGAGAAAAAAGGGAGGTGGGGACTAGAGGGGGTGGGGATGGGGGTCAACTAATGAAATTACATGGGAGAGGGGGGTCTGCTGAGGGTGAAGGGGCAAAAGATACTACAATGTCAAATGCTTTAACCTGAAAAACGCAAACTTTTGAAACCAAATTTTCTCTTCAAATTTGACTGTAAAAATGTCTGCATGTTGCATGCTTTGAAACAAAAAATCAACTGCAAAAGCATTAGCACAGTGCAAATTCTGGTCAAGCTAGTTTTTTTTTTCTTTAAATTTCATCAAAAAATATCTGTATGGTGCATTTGCCCACATTGCTTCCAAGAACTGTTGATTTGATGGGGTACATGCATAACCAGAAGTGCTCTGTGGCAATGGTTGAGCAGTGCCCCCAAGAACATCAAAATAACCCAGTCTGCTGCAGATTAGAATAGAAAATCCATGGATTCAACAGGCAATTCTGAAGAAAAACTGAGAAGTCAATAAATAAAATTTGTTCCAATAAACTGACTGAGTACACGGCAAACATTGCCTGCTTAAGTAGATCAATGTAATTCTATGGTAATTACTCAAACATTTTGAATCCCTCACTAATTCAAATATTTTATTTTTATAAACCTAATTTTGTTTTTGTCACTAACATAAGGATGCCATACAAAATTATCACATCATCAAAGATTAAGAAATATTTGCACTGTTATCACCAACAAAAAAATTGGTAGGTACAATTAATTAAATTTGTTCAACTTCATTGAACTATTACCATGTGGACTGCCTATATGTACAGACCAACAAAGAAAAGTGAATTGAAGTTCTATTTTCCCTTGGGCATGTTAAAAGTATGTGAAGAGTTAGAATACTACAAAGATCTGCCATCTGCTATTCTCTCCTTACTTCCCGTAACATTTGGAACTTGAACAAAAACTATGTATTGGAAATAGTATGAGGAAATATTGTACCTGGGAACACCCTGAAGTCTTCAGGTAGAGAAAGAACAGGTGGCAGCAATTATTTTTAAAGGTGCTTATATATGAACTGCTTCATAATATGCTTTTCTTTCAGATACAGTTGGCAAAATGTTGACAGAAAAATATTCAAACATATTTTAGCTGCCCTTTAAATACACTCCTTCCCCCACACAAAAAAAAAATGTTATTCATATTTTTTTCATCTATTCAAAACACCACAGATATTCCTCACAGGTAACTGTTTTTATCAAGGGATAAATGATAGAATGCTTAAACAATTCAAATTTTAACTCTAGGTAATCTTTAGTGATAATATAAATGTCATAAAAAACTCCCTCACACATGAAATGGGTATTAATTGCTTTTATCACTCTTTAAAAAAACTTGCACGTAAAACCACACTTTTAGTTGCAAGAATATACATCATCATCACTGTTATTATTATTATTATTACACACAAACAAACACACACAGTACACAAATTCAAAAACCAGAACATATGATGACTAATAAAAACAAGCAAATTAACACAAGGAATTCCTTCTAATTTCCCACCAGAGACATCAACATCTGGCCCTCCACCAGCTGACTTGGAATTCTTTCTCCATCAATATTATTGACTGGCATTGTGTTCGACTTCACAACTACTATTGGCCAACATAATATAATATTAATTAATTTTCCACACAGATGATACTGGAAAATTACTGGGGCCAGAACAGGGGGTGACAGAACTTCAATACTGTTTACTTAATTTGTGCTGTTAAATTTTAATGCGTTTACTTTTTGTTGGTGAAATTATGGTAAAGTTAAAGTTATAAGAAACAGCTCTGTTTCAGTGAAGTAGGGGCAATAGAATTCTAGACAATTCTTTTAAATGGATTGTTTTAAAGAGATGAACTGACCACAGAAAGCCAATCCGATGACTGAGAACAATTACAACATCTGTGAAATAAAGAAAATAAAACCAAACACAGACTTTTAACAAACTAATTGTGTTAATATATCAAAATATAAAACATATATTTATTTATTTCAAATAGTTCCATGACTGAGTAAAGATGATGGAACATAAATAACAATAAGAGTTTAGTTGCACTCTCTATGCAATACCTATATACAACATATATCGAGTGCAAAGTGTTAAAATGCGACAGTGTTAAAATGAAGTTTAGGTTTTTTAAAAATTAAAATCACTTTAAATAAACATTTAAAATGAGTAAAAAAATATTCAAGATATTAAAATCTTGTAATATCAGACTGACTGAGACATGGCTACATGAGGCATGAGTCAGACCAGGCAGAATATCTCCCAGGAAAACAATTAACTGTACAATGATACAAAAATCTATCGAAACATATTACCGAAAGACACATTTCATATTTGTTTGCTACTTAATATTTACCAACAACAATTGATAGTCTTTTTGATCAATGCCTCACTTGACTAAAACAGTTCATTTGCTTACAAAATGTTAAATTAAGTGATATAGAAACTAACACCTACACAAGCACTCATTAACATCAATATAATCCAAAGCATTTTTAGAAAATAAAAATACATATCATTTTGCAGAATACCCAATCAACCCTCATTGATAAAGCAACAGGAGCTGTTCTTTCACCCCTTACGGGCCTCACTGCTGAAGAATACTAGAGAGCACACACAATTGTTCATCATCGATTCCCATTGCTAATCTTTTCAACCTCGTAACCTCGTCTTGTTAATTAATTATGTAGCTCAAGCACTGTGACACTACACAGAACAAGTTAACTAACGGTGAGAGCTTGAAAGACTTCACGGACCTTTTTATGTGGTGTTGGAAT